>NW_027271754.1:0-255046 GCF_040938485.1 Diadema antillarum | reverse complement strand
ATCCGTGTCAACCAGCGCTTCGGCTTTCACAGCTAATGCACTGCTGATATTTCAGCATTGCGTAAGGTCATCATCACCAGCTACGTTTGCTCGTTGAAGGAGCGGCCGGTCTCTTTTTCCTCCCTCTAACGAATGGTCTGCTCTGCTTGTTTGCCTGTTTTCACACGGATTAGTCGCTGAAAAATATGAATTGGCAAATTGGCAGATGAAGCCACGCGGAAAAAGCAAACCATTTCTGGTGTATTTTGACGAACCGTGGTAGCCGAAAGTGCTATGAGTGGTGGTGTTAAGATGACATGCATCCATTAGGCACATGTGTCATATTAAAACGAGTGTGCAGATATTTGGTGAAGATATCACACACACGCGCACACACATAAAATCCTCTCGTGTATGGGAGCAGACACCCTATGAGAACAGAGATGATTGTTTATGGGTAAGCCGCCTGAGGGTATGATAGTTGATGGTTTCATGGAGAAGGAAATCCAACTATTGGGAGGAAAAACATCCGAAAATGTGTCTTCTCCGATTCATCTTTTAAAAAATTCATCTTCATCTTAAAAAAAATCGTCAACACAACCACCACATATCTCTTGTAATATCAATGTCCGGGGTGTGTTGGTAACACACTTCCTTTCCTAAAGAGGGCCTGTACGTTCCATTTTTTTTTCTTTCTCTCTTTCTTACATTACCACTCACTGCACCAGAGATACTTTTTCATCATCTTCAAACACTGACATATATGTCGTGAAGATGAGCTGTTGGAGTGGGTATAAAAGTTGGATCACTTCTCATACCAAGAGCACAGAAGAGTTGGGAAGCCCGTGTTGAAAAAAAATGAGCCGCCATTTTCATGTGCCACATTGAGTGTGTACACTGCAGCAAGTGGAGCTTTTTACAAGTACGACCATTTGATATTCCATGATTTTATCTATTATCAAGCTCTTCAGCATGATGAAGCTATGCAGGATATGCTCTTGGACGGATAATGTTGCCTGATTTTTAAAAACAAAATAATTAAAAAATTCCAAGAACATTTTCTCGTGGAAGTTTATTGTGTCATTGTGAAGTTGCCATATATCAACCACTCAGTGAACAAACAATGCGTGCATTTATTTTGTATGCGTGTATGTATGAGTGTTGGTGAAGTGTCACAATCTAGGGGAAGAAAAAATTTGCCAGCTATTTGAGACTTACTAAATGCAAATATTTTATTTCATCGTTTGTTCATTGCAGTGCCGCTGAGCATCAAGATCAAGCCAGAGCCGCGGAGTCCTGGGTACCACAAGCCATGTGCTCACATGAAGTCACCAGCGGCGGCGAGCACCAGCCACCGCCACTTTGACTTTGACCGGTTCGAGCAGAAATTTGCGTACGGTGAGCAGGTGGTGGTGGACAACCCGTTTGGTGGACTGAATAGCCAAGGGCTCTCCATAGCCATCCCAGCCCCATCTCCCAACAGCACAGGTAAAGTGGGACCACTGGGTTTTGTGCCAATTTCTATTAATTCTTTAAAGCTTTAGGGCACCCTAACAAACTCACTTGTGTGCTCTTTTCTCCGTTTGTTTGTTTGTGGGTCTTTTTTTTGAAAGTTTATATCCTTTTGTGTAGGTGTATACGCTGAATGGTAGAAGTTATATCTCTTTGAGCTATATTTTCCCAAAAGAGTATTGGCATCATGCAAAAGAATCCTGAAGAATGCTTAAGGAAGTTAATGATCTTTAAAAATATTTGGCTGACAATTGTCCTAATGGCATTATATGTATATAGATGTGGCTTTCATTAACTTTTTTTTTGCATGGACAAATTCATACACTGGCATCTTCTTTCTTACTCTATTTTGTTTTTCCATCATATTGATTTGAACTAGAAATTATGATATTTTGGTGTTGTTTCAGTGGATCGTTGAGATTCATATGAACTAATGTGACATGTTGGAAGGAGGTCTTACTCAAGCATTACCAGTTGATTGTAGCTAATGTGAATATTCAGTTAAATCTGAATGTTCCTGTATCTGTATTTTCCTTTAATTGCACAGAGGGTCACCCCAGCCCTCTTGGCAGTAACAGCTCAGATGCCGTAGCGCCACAGAGTTCGCCAGCCGGATCCGGAGCATGTAGCTCCAAGACTGGCACCACTGCCACCTCTAACGGTGGGGCGGGCAGCCCCTCCATGGGGGCCCCACCCCTGGACCTCCATCCTGCTGCAATGGTGCCCCCCTCCATCGACCTCAACATGAACCGCATCATCAAGCAGGAGCATCCTCCGGTGTCGATGTGCAGCGGGGGAGCGTGCCGTGGCGAGGAGAAAGGAAGAGACGTGCCGACCAGTAACAGCAGCAGCAGCACCGGCAGTGGCTCCCGGCCGGGTACCATGGGCACCTTCAAGGAGCCGATGGTGCCAGGCAGTGGATTCAGCCCAAACACCGGCCACTTCAGGGCCCACGGACCGGGTCCTGGCCCAGGGTTCTTCCTAGAAAAGAGGTAAATTGAGTTTGGACTTAAAATACACAGAAAGTATGCCTTTTGTGATGCAAACTTCTTTTGAATGTAGTGAACATTTGATGCTAGTAAATGGGTGTTTCTTGGCAGCTTTTTCTTATAAAGCACAATTATAGTTATCTTCTTCATATTGTATGCCTGCAGCAACATACATGTGCTGCCCACAACAATTTGCCAAGGAGAGGTACGACACTAAAACTCTGTCATCGGTCGGAATTTAACATTTTCCTCTTTTGCAGTACTTCTGTTTGATCTCATACATGAATCAGATGTATAAATTCAAATTTTGAAATTAAAGGGTTGATTGTTCCAAAGATTTCAGTAATAATAAAATTGTCTTTGCCAACACTGCACTCATTGCGATGGACTGTGTCATTTACAGGAGAATGTCTTGTAGATTTGTCTTGTCTTGTAGATATGCACCTGAAGTTCAAATGTTCAGCAGATATAAGATTTCAATTCAGAGTAGCAATTTTTTTTTTTTTTTTTTTTGGGGGGGGCTTTATCTGGGATTGTTTTCATATTGAGAGTCAAAATCAAGGTAACTGACGCTTGTGATTTATATGATTGTTACTGTAATATTGTTTAAATTTGTTCATATTTATATTTTAGAATGTCTTCCTGTCCATCAAAAGCTAGTGTAACAGTCTTTATATCACATCTGCATGCTTAATTGCAAGGATACCAAGACTGCAGATTTACCCATATTTTTGTAAACAAAGTCTTGAGCAAAATTCTCTTTACTGCCAAGGCTTTTATAAAAAAAAAGGACTAACTTTGACTGACATTAATATTAAATATGGAAATGTTAATGGAGTGTGACAAAGAACATCTTCATCTTTCTTCTCAAAACAGCAGGTTCCACAGGCAGACTTCAGAACCTTGCTTCGGCAACCTGCCCCATCCCTTGGGGGCAGGAGGGGAGGCCCACCCATTCCAGCGGCAAAACTCAGAGCCCCTCTTCATCCCTTTTAAGAGGGATGTAGGAGGCCACATGGGGGAGCGCTTCGACCACGCTCGATTCCCCCAAGCCATTGTGAAGCAGGAACCAGCTGACTTTGGCTATGAAGCAGGTATGACTGGTTCTTTCGTATATTGCATTTTTTTTGTTTCGAGCTTACAGAAAAATAAATGGTGCTGACATTATTTTCCAGTGATTTCCACAAGATTATTGTACAAGATTTGTAAGTTTCTTTATTTTCATAATTAGTGCAATGTAAAACTTTGTAGAAACATGCAAGATCACACAAATTATCACATGGACTCCTATCTATTTACAAAATTTATTTATTTATTTGTAATCTTTTGCAAGGTAGCCCATTCACCAATAAGCAGAGATCTTCCATGGGGCCCTAAATATATTTGTAAACATATACAGAAAAAAAAAATCAAATAAGATTCCATTGTGATTTTAGAAATATATTTTAAAGTAATGCAAACAAATATTAGTTTAGCAGAACATGAGATCAACAAAATGGCAATAGAAAAAAAATGAGAAATATTCATTAAATCACAATTATGTGCATGTATCATATGGATATCACCCATTATGAACTAGTCAGTCTTTGGCTGTGTTTTACTTATTACAACTTTGTTTAAACAATCTTTCAAATAGATTGATGGAAAAAGCTGTTCTGATTGAATTATCAGCTTATACCATTCAAATTTAGAAGATACAATTGGACTAAACTTCAACAATCAGTGCAAAATCTTGGCACACATAGACTTAGTCTACCTGAATGTAAGGAGGTGCTAAGTTATGTATACATTTATATATCATCATGAGGCAACCACCTATGATTTGATAGAAGCAAAAACAATAGTGTAAAGGTATTACATGCAAATCAATTCCTAAATTGAACATACATTTTGATGTGTGTTTTGTGTGTGTGAGTGTGTGTGTGTGTGTGAATTTGAAGGTTTTAGTAGGTAAAATTCATTTCACATCCCAGCAATTTCAATAGGTTTCCTTGGTAGACAGATTGTTTGGTAACATGAGGAAACAGATTCACTTGATGGAGCCAGAGAACAATGATATGTTAGCTTCAAGAAAAGACAAAAATCAAGGAATAGAAGAAAGAGGAGACACACAAAACTGCTGTTCAGAGAGAAAAAAAAAGAATGCTTGAAAAAAATATTTATTTCATCAGGGCCAAAAGTCTTTGAAATAAAACACTTCTTTCCATTATGATGCACGGTGTGGATATCCATATATTGATGATAACATATGATCAGTTTCTGTGCCTTTTTTTTTTAAATCTGTAATTTATCATATATATTTTTTTTTTTCTTCAGAGCAGCTGGTAAACAATATTCCAACATTGCTATGTATTTGCTTTGAAATAGTAATACCCTGCTGTTCCTAATCTAATGAAGCAATACTTTGAACTGAGAAAACAAGAAAGGAAGATTTCTGAGATCACTTCAAAATACACCACAAAATTACTTAACTTCATTATACCCCCGCCAAACGAAGTTTGAAGGGGGTATATAGGAATCAGCGGACGGTCGGTCGGGCGGTCGGGCGGGCGGTCGGGCGGGCGGTCGGGCGGTCGGTCGGGCGGTCGGGCGGTCGGTCCGTTGCAAATCTTGCGTCGCGAACTACTTCCTCAGTTTTCAACCGATTCCCATAAAACTTGGCACAGATGTGTGCCTTGGGTTGTAGATGTGCAAGACATATTTTTTGACAGTACCCAAAAGTACGTTGCCATGGTAACGGCATATTATGGGCAAAAATGGGTACAAATCTTGCGTCGCGAACTCCTCCCACAGTTTTTGATCAATTTTTATGAAATTAGGTACAGATGTTCATCTGAATATGTTAATGTGCAAGACACATATTTCCGCAGTGGCAAAAAGTGCGTTGCCATGGTAACGGCATGTTATTGGTAAAATATAGGGCAAAATGCTTCATGGCAAAACTGCTTCATCAGTGTTCTTCCAATTCTCATGGAATTCATATTGAATGTTTGTCTTAGGATAAAGGTCAGCATGACACATTTCTTGACAGTGACAAAAAGTATGTTGCCATGGTAACAGCTCACATATTATGAGCCAAAATGATGGAAAATTTTGTGTTGCAAACTACTTCCTCAGTTTTTGCCCAATTTCCATGAAACTTGGTACAGATGTGTGCCTTTGGTTGTAGATGTGCAAGACGCATTTTTCGACAGTACCCGAAAGTACGTTGCCATGGTAACGGCATATTAATGGCAGAAGATCAAGGAAAGATCTTGCGGATTTAACTACTTCCTCAGTTTTTTGACCAAAGCTTATGAAATGTTGTTTGGCGGAGGTATAACCAGTCACTGTAGCGACATTTCTAGTTTCAAAAGGAATGGTCACAGAATTAAGCATCATCAGGGCATAATGAATAATAGTTGAATAAAACAGTGTGGTTTAACAGAAAATATATTTTTGACAACTATGCAGAATTTTGTTCATATGCTACAAAGGTAAAAAATTGTGCACTGTACATCACATAATATGCGAGACTATCAGATTTTGACATCTGCACTGTGAAACTTGCGGTAAAGAATCTTAAAATCTTTGACATGTTTGTGTGTACATTTTGTATCATCACACTGTTCTGTGATGTCACTTTATAATAATTTGGATGTTTAAAGCTGTTCCTAATAGTGTGATAAGGATAATAGTACTGTTGTACTTGTAGTGGGAGCAGTATTAGAAGTAGTAAGACTATTTTCTGATCTTCAGATTGCATGCTTTCATGCATATTATACAAATGACAAAGTACGCAATAGTACATGTTCATATTTTTGCCCCTGACTTGCTGGGTTTGGTAACCGTCTTGTAAGACAACTCGCTCACTTTTTTTTTCTCTCTCTCTGTCTCTCTCTGTCCATCAATCTATCTATCTATAGATCTATCTATCTAATCAGTCTTTCCTTTATACATGTGCCTCTCCCTTCCCCACTCTTCAATTTAAATCTTCATGAAGTGATATCAGGCCAAAGTAAACTGCATACATTTACGTGAATGCATCCCCTCCAATAAGATTTCATTAAGCTACCATATTGAAACGAAGCATATATGCACACACACGCACATACACACACACTCACACACAGACAAATGCACAAGAATGCATACACATATGCACACACACATACATTGCAATTGTGCAGGTGCACACCTGTACCTCTTTGAATACAAATGAGTCAATGTTTCTGGGTACTTTAGCCTGCCGTCTTGACCTCGGGTTTTATACTGCAATTTTAATGTGCCAGCACAGCTCCTTGGACATCCAAGGCTGTATGATGAATGAGCCGATGTGTTATGTTTCCATGTATCACCAAAAAGAAAAGGGGGAAAAAAACCTAGAAAAACAGTGATCTTGATTTATGAGAATTACTGACCCTCTCCAACCACTAAGAAGGAACAGGATTTAGCTGTCAGGAAACTAAATTTTGACTTGTCACAGTAAGATGAGGATATTTCTCATCCTATACTCTCCCTTGACAATACTGATAAGGAGAGGAGAATATCAATGCATATGTTCCATTTCTTTCTTATCCTGCCATGCAAGCATTCAAGTCAATGAACTTTCAGAGGTATTGGAGACAAATGTTCCATCATTGTGATGCATTTTAACAGTATGTCTTTGGTGAAATTGATTTGTTTCAGCAGTTTAAGAGGTGGCCAGATACATACAGGTTGGTGGTGGTGTGGGGGGGGGGGAGGTGGGGGTGGAAGAGGCATAGATTAAATTTACATGGAATATCTACAGAAAAAAAATACTGTGTATGCATGCAGTTAAAGGGAACTCAAATCGAAAGAGCAATATGGATTGAGTGAAAGCAGCAACATTAGTAGAACACATCAGTGAAAGTTTGAGGAAAATCGGACAATCGATGCAAAAGTTATGAATTTTTAAAGTTTTGGTGTTGGAACCACTGGATGAGGAGACTGCTAGAGGTTATGATGTATGTGTGGACAACAATGTAAAGAAAATATATAGAAAAATTCACTTTTCTAGCATAATGAAAGAGCATGTGACTAACCGCTTTCAGAAAGCAGGGGGAATAATTGCTACCCTTAACATATGTCAGTATCAAGTTGATGGAATGTGTAATTTTCATGAAAAGTGAATTTTTGTGGAATTCCCTTAAATATTTCATAAAAGTGAATTATTTTACTTGTCACTTCTTTTGCAGAGGTTCCCAGGTCCTGCAACAGTAGCTTTCCAAGGCCGGAGATGTTTACACATCCTTGTAAAGAAGAAGGTAAGAAAAACAAAAACTAAACAAAACAAAAACAAAAATCAACAACTTTTCTTTTTCAAGTGTGTCTTTGTGCTTGTATGCAACTTTTCCATTGAGGAAGGTAAGATGCTTTTTTCTTAATGCTTTTATAACAAGAGGAATTATGCTTCTGCGTCCATCCACATGCTATCATTTATTGCATATTATAAGTCAATATATGATTGATGGATGTTTGTATGTGAAGTTATTTAGTGGACTTCTATAGACAGTGAGCTCCTCTGAAGACGTGAGGCAAAGTATAATGTGAAGGTCAAATAGGAAGGCCTTCTTGAACTATCTGAAATGTCACCATCAGTCCAGTAATTTTAATCATATTCTACCAAACTAGTCATGGGTAATGTGCAATAGAGTGATCAAACACTTCGTTTTGAGGTCAAGAAATTCAGGATGACGTGAGCAAGGAAAATGTCAATGCTTTGTGGTTTGTGTGCATCTGGATATTTTGATGAGTATGAATGGATATTGTGATAACAAGTTGTGGTATTTTTTACTTCTAGATTGTGCCTGATTGTGTCTTTGTGCAGTTGCCTCTTGTCCACTTCTTCCCACCACCCTTTTCAGATGACACTCTTTGAAAAAACTTTGATTTTTAGGTATTGTCATTACGTCTTCTTTTTATATGCTCCTGGAATTACAAGAGACACATTTCATAAGCCTTATGGCAGTTATTGCAACTTTCAGTAGCTGCAGAGACAAGACCAAAGAATTTACATATACGCATCATTGTATGAGAATACTCATAGCTGATTGGCTGTTGTTCAGCTGCCACCATGGCAATTGTGGCAATAAGTTTGGCAATCATTTTTTTATGCCATGATCAGTCTTATTGTCGGGATTATCATTCTATGATGCAGAAAATGTTATCATTCCTCTTTAATTCTTCTGCCGCTACTGCTACTACTACATTCATCATTACAAATGTACTACATTGGACTCCCATCATAACAAAGTCCTTGGGACTGTCCGATTTCATTCGTTGTATCGAAATTTTGTCATAACCGAACAAATAAACAATAAAGATACATAGAGTGGATAATCTTGCGGCCTGAATTTTTACTTTGTTGTAACCGGAATTTCGTTATAACTGTGTTCGACATAACGGGAGTGCACTGTACTATTTCTATGATTACTTAACTGCTGCTGCTGCTGCTGCTGCTGCTACTACAGTACTCTCCGCGTAATCGGGTATCGCTTAAACGGGTACTCCGTTTAATTGGGTAGAAATGTCAGAGTCAGTTCCACTGCACATTAAAATTACCTGATAATCGGGTTGCCTCTCCGCATAAACGGGTAAATAATTTTCTTCTAATCGAATTTCTACCCACATTTTATTGCATATAACACTTTAAGAAATCGTGCATGTCAAATTTTCCATGGCTAATCGCATTCATTACACATGTAGCTGGCACTCACAATTGCATAGACAGACAGGAGTTGAACACACTTGCGCTCCTCCCTTGCTCTGCGACAACATTCATAATACGAGAAGTTTGCAACGAAAATCAGGCCATGCACCAGCTCCATAATTTTGCTTTCCCCAGTCAATTCTCGAAAAGTAACCCGACGTTCTACGTTACTAGTGCACGCAAAGAGACGTGTTCATTTCGGGAAACCCCTGAGTGTAATAGCGAGGATAATGATAATGATAATGATAATGAATAACATTTATATAGCGCTTAATACTGATGTTTCTAAGCGCATCAAATCGGGGAAAAAATAATATATATAACGTAAAAACAAAATACAGCATTATGTACATATTATGATAACGACAGCAACAACAACAACAGCAAAATTAAGGTTGTGTAAACAGATAAGTTTTCAACAATGACTTAAACCTATCAACATTTTCAGCGTTACGAATATTAAAAGGAGTCTATTATAGTCAAACGACACAGTTTTCTGAAGACATATTTGCCCATAAAAAGAGTGTAAATTATTGCTCGTGACTGAGCAAGTGTAAGGTATGCATAATGTGCAGTGCAAGCACGCGTGTTAAGCATACAGTGTAGGTTTTTGCTGGAGTGCACAATGCATATAAATATACATTGTGTGTGAATGAGACGCTTGCACGTTCTTCTGTTAATCGGGTACTCCGCTTAATCGGGTAAGAAACGCTCTGCCCGAGCCTACCCGATTATGCCGAGAGTACTGTACTACAACTACTACTACTACTACTACTACTACTACTACTACTACCACTACTACTACTACTGCTACTACTACTACTACTACTACTACTTCTACTACCACTACTTCTGCTACTACTACTTCCAGGCCTCGAAATAGGATTTTGGAGGGGCAAGGCCATTTAGAAAAGGGCACTTTTTCCAAGCGGCCAGGGCACTTAGGTCAGTCAGAGGGGCACCAAGGCCACATTGGAAAGGGCATGTTGGGTGTTTATGAAAAAAAGAAAGAAGAAAAAAACCGAGAAAAACAAACAAACACACACACACACACACACACACACACACACACACACACAAAGTGCAACACACAACAAAAACCTCTTCCCTACAGCTGTAACACATTCCCGATTTCCGCGTTTCTATCAGTTGAAACGACATTTTTTAAAACATGAATAAAACAACAGTAGGTATTGATTGAAACTCGACACCCTTTCAGGCCAGCCAGGCCAGGCTGCCATGTAACTTCAAAGCACATTCCGACAGCTGGCTGGCAAAACCACAAGGCAAAGGAATTTGCGCGCGCATGTGCGGTTTCTTCTGTTGATTGGTCTCTCTCTCTCCACCCCTCCCCATTCCCCAGTCTGGCACCTTGGCATCGTGGGATTTTTCTTTTTTCTTGGTGAACTTGGTGTTCACTCTTTAGTACTCTATCTGAATATGTGCTGCCAAGCTAGTAACTCTATGGCCGCTGCGCTGCGGAGGCAGTCGGGATGGTAAAAGCCGGTCGGGCGTACACGTACGTACACGTCGTCTCGTATCTCGGAAAGATACTTTGAGTTTGAATCAGATATATTGGGACGCGAGTGAACTGAAGGTATGATATTTGAGATCAGGAAAGTTGTTCAAGCTTATTAAAGTGTAGACTTTGAGAAAGGGCATATTATACGTCATAAATAATAACTTTCGTTCTAAAAGGGCACCTCGGCCCCAAGAAAAAGGGCACATTTTTTTTTGGCCGTAACTTTGATCAAAAAACAAAAGGCATTGCGGCCAACGAGAGAGGCACCGACGGCCATGGCCGTCTGTGGCCGTCGGTTAATTCGAGGCCTGTACTTCTATTTTCAATGGTATATCACTTTCACAACTCACTTCTACTACCTCCATGTTACCGAAGTGAAAGTAGTGTGAAACTTGTAAGTTCTTTATAAAAGATCAAAGTTTATGCCACCAGCATAAATTGACCTGTATTTATAGCGTTAGAATGAATAATTTGTATTATACAACTCTCACAGCACTTGCGTAATTGTTTTGTACCATTAGTATATATATATTTTTTTTGTGTGTGTAAACAATTCTCAACATTGTCATGTGCAATATTTTCAGCAAGAATTTAGCTGCCTTGTAAGGAAAAAAGTATGTATATCTGAATTCAGCAAACAGTTTATTTTGTGTCATTCTCTGCTACAGTTTTCCTTAATGCCATGCAAAAAAAAAAAAAAAAAAAAGACATTTTATCGCTTTTCTACGTTTCTGGAGAAAGATTTCCAAATCACCACACAAATGTATGGAAAGGGATTGTTTCACATTCTGCAAAATGTCAACATCACGATGCTTCATTTGAATTTCATGATCAGCATTATGGCGGATGAAAGGAGACCAGTGAATGACAAGGATTATTGTATCAGGCAATCTTATTCATGCTTTTCGTTGGATGCCCTTGACGTAAATGTTGCCAGAAGTTGCTGGCAGGGTTATTTCCTTTCATCCCCTGCAGGATGACATTTTCAGAGATCAAGAGTAAACAGAGTTAGATATGACTGTATATCTACTATTATGCAGGCTTTTCTGTAGATCTGTCAGCCACTATCTCCCATTCTGCCTCTCTGCCTGAATAGATCTGTTTGAAATCTCTCCTTTTCATATTCTGTTTATTTCATGAATGCTCTGAAGGAACATAACAAAGATGGTCCTCTTCTTCTCTTCAAACCTTCAAACTTCTGTATCTATCTCCCCCCCCCCCCCCCCATTTGTTCTGCCTCTCATGTATTCTTTACTCTTATTTTACTCCTGTAGTCGTAACAAAAATGACAGTCCATGCCAGATTAGATTGAACAAACTAGATTGAACAAAATTCAAATGAATGAATTCTTTGGCAATTTGTTAATGCCTTGCAATAAATGGAAGTTGTAAATCAAACAAGCAGAACTTTCAAAGTCCCCCCCCCCCAAAAAAAAAAAAAAATGTATCTCAAACAAGGAAGTAATGGAATAGTTTGTTTTCCCAGATATGAGGTAGCAATCACAGTCAATTATTCAAATTGAAGGAGAGGATGATGTTGTCATCCTCTTTTGCTTGCACACAAATCCTAATTAAATTTCGCCTCAGGGATAAGACTTCAAGAAGAGTAGATTATAGTAGTTACGTTCACACGCAGTTGCCAAACTTGAAGTTTTGGTCGAAAATGTAACTGTCGATGATTAGCTCCACTCGTGAATTCATGACGCGGGTTCACACGCGCACCTAAACTTTAATATTCAACTTAGGAGAGAGTCCCGCTTGATGATTACGTCGGAAGTGCAGAGTCTTTGGCAGATGACCTTGTGCCCATACAAAATAGCCCAGCGAATGAGACCCGAGGTTCACACTAACTCACAAGCTCGTTGATATTTGTGTCCACACGGAGCGAAAACTACGAGTGGGGACCCCCCATGGCTCGTGGAGAGAGCGTAAACCCTAAGATGTCTTGGGGTTCTAATCATCAACTAAACTTTAAGATTGCCAACTTTTGAGTGTGTCCACATGGTGCTAAACTACGAGCTAATCATCGAGAGTTAAGTTTTCGACCTAAACTTAAAGTTTAGGAAGAGCTTGTGAACCTAACTAGTGTATTCTACTCATCACATTGTTCTACAGTTGTAGTGATTAAGCAAAGATGACCTTGTTAAGAAGAGGTATTTATACTGCAAACCGAGGGGCAGCAGGCTGTGAGGCAATGACATCATAACTGCCTGATTTGCATAGATGCGACTGTCAACGATATCACTGTTAGACGAAGACTTTTTAAATATTCAGATTTTGTAGCTTTCTCGATATAATCTATAATGCGTGGTATGTTTGAATTTACTCTTCCTCCTCAAGAACATGCAGTAGGGTTTCCCTTTTATAATTTTCTAGTCAACACTTGCCAATGCTGCAAGGGAAAAGTGTCTAATTCAGAACAATTCTCTCATGTCCTATCCTCCATCTTTTTTTTCCCTTTTTTTTCATCAGCGTAATCTCCCTCAAGGGATTATTCTCCATTGTACTTCTTTTTTCTCCTTCGTAGCATATTCTGTCTGTCCTCTTTTTTTTTTTCTCTCTCTCTTTCATCCTTGGCACCTAAGCTGCAATGTATATTCATGTTATAAGCTAACACCCCTCTTTGCTCTTTCTCACTCCCCTTCTCCTTCCTCACTCCAATGTCCTGATTATATTATATTACTAGTCTTATTTTATTAATCTTTGTTTCTTCTTTCCCTCTCCTGTCTATTTCTGTCTCTTTCAACTCCCCCTCCTTCCTCTCCCCCTCCCCCCCCCCCCCTCCTCCTCCTCCTTGCCCTCCTCCTTACAAGACAAAGACTGGTCATGTAAATTGTTATGTGGATTGCATCTGAAAACAGTAATTGTCTGAAAAGGTCAACAGGATGAAATTTCTGGGCCATGGATCAACTGTGACAGTGTTACCTGTATGGCTCTTGTCACAACTGGTCTTTTCCCATTCTGGATGTCATTCATCTGTTTGTGTCTTGCCAAGTAAATGGCCTTCCTGAGTTGGCATATGAATCTTTTTTTAAGGATTTTTTTTTCTTCAATTTTGATTGAATGCAACGTCTCTCTGGACCTTATGTATTAAGTGAACAGTCAGCAGTGCTGGACACGCTGCTTCAATGTTGGTTTATGAGTATCGTTTGTGCTTGCAGGTGAATGGTCAGCTATTTTGTGGAGGAGATCGCAGTAGTGGACTTGTTCGGCTTCAATTACCCATGTATGAATCGCAGATCTGTCTTGTATGTTACATTGGGTGTTTGAAACATGAAGACTTTAAACTAGAGTGGATCAGATGTAATTAATCAAAATAGTAAATCATCTCCTTGTCTATGTGAAAGAGTGAATGAGAACAGATCAATTATGTTCATTGCTCAACCCGTTTGAGACTAGTCCCAAGTATTCTCGAGCTTTAATATTTTTTGTGTTGATGAAAATGTAGTTCACAGGTGTATCTTTCTTTTTTGTTTCTTCTCTTTGTATTCCAGTAGTTCAGGGGGACCATTCCAGACCATTTTATGACGATGCCAGTGTCCCTGAAAAAGGACCTGAAGTGCATAGTGAGTAGGGATGCCAATGAATAATGCATACATTTTAATAATGAAACTAATAGTTGGTTAAGAACATGTCCTCACAGTGATACTGTAAGTATTATCATGCATTATGAATATTACTTGGGGGATGAGGCTTCTGCTATTGCCATGGCTGTTCTCTTTATACAACATCACCATGCTCTTGTGCATGCATTATATCTGACAGCAACATAAACAAAAAGAAAAAAAGAACAGAGCTGTTGAAGAGATATGAACACACCAGAGTGGACTGATGGTAGATATGACGGAGATTTGTTTAAAATAGTCAGTGAATGCGAGTCATTATCTGTCAGGGCCATTACCAAGCTTTGCTACATGTAATTTCAATGGCATTGTGAAATGGCATTGTGAAATGGCAGTGCCAGGGCAGTTAAGTGTAAAATATCATCTTAGAAATCAAGTCAAGTTGGATAGGGTTAGTAAAATGAAAATTGGGAAAAAAACAAGTAAAAACAATGCACAAATAGGATCAGACAAAAACATGTAGCTGAGAGAATGCCTGCTGATTATCAAACAATGTAAACAACTACAACAAGGCATCATGATTACCATGTTGTGTTGTAATGATAGGTTATTAGTTTATTGATGCTGTACAAGGTATGCTTGATTAATCTTTCAGTACCTGGCATGCCGTTGACCGTCCATCTCCAAAATCAATGAACTGCCCTTGTGTTTGTGTGTAATGTGTTCTCTCATGTGTAGCAGATGTGTGAAAGCAGGCATGTGTGTTTCTTATCATTTTCTGTTACCCTACTCTGGAGGTTCATCTTCATAATTATATGCGTGATCAATTGTCTAAAACTCATATGAGAGCATGGACTTTGCTGCTCAAATTCAAATTTAATACTAGAAGTGCTTTTATACTTCGTTCTACAGTAATCCCAATGTGTTACAACATGTATGCAAAATACTTTATATTTTCTATAAGAAGTAAAAAGAAATCATAAAATTTTTAGCCAATTTTGTTAATTTTTTAAGCAAGCAAAGAAAGTAGACAAATACATGTCTGAAAAAAAACTAAAGGTTTTGTATCTGATATTAATTGGATTCATATTTACATTATTTAGACGTTTTGTAGCTACCTGTCAATTTTGTATTATTTGTCTTTATTATTATATGTGACATTTATTTTGTACCTGAATGTTTAAATGAATAAAATGTCTTTGTGAAAAAAAAAGAACTTTGCTGCTTGCCACACTTAGCAAAGGTCAACATCACAAGGAATTTCCTCATGAACTTTAAAGGGATGATAGCCTCACACTTCCACACATGGTATTACTTTCCCCTCTTTCCCCTCTCTGTCAATGCATTTTTATTTCAATCTTTTATTTTTTTTTTGAAATCTCCCTCTTCAGCAGGCGAGGGACGTCATGAGGTTGTGCGAGAAGGTCCACTCTACCACAGGCGTGGCTCCCTGCAGCTATGGCAGTTCCTTGTCACACTTCTGGAGGACCCGTCCAATGCCCACTTCATCGCCTGGACTGGGCGGGGCCTTGAATTCAAGCTCATTGAGCCAGAAGAGGTATCTATAATATCTTCTTTTTTTCCTTTCCCATTCACAGGGTAGTTAGCCAGTTCAGTTAAAATGGATTTTTGAAATGGGATCCACATAGGGAACCCTAAACAATGGTGTAAAAAGTAAAATGAAAGATGTTAATTTTCTAGGACTAAATCACTGGAAGGAGGAAGTTATGACAGGATATTGAATCGCACGACATAAAATATTATTAGACCTTTTGAATACATGAAACAGAAAGTAACTAGGAAACATGATATAGCAAAAATGCCTTCTGGCAATTAGATATGTGATGTTAGATTTTAATGTGAATGAATTTCTTTGGAGATGAACATGTTCATATATTTAATTCTTGAAAAGTTAAATTTGTTTTCATCAAGCACTCGTAATGAATGTTCCCTGCTTTAGTTTGAAGGGTTGGTATAGATATGGTTGAGATGAGGATTCAGCTTTTTGCTTTTTGCGAGGCAAGTAGAACCACTTGTGAAATATTAAATAACATACAATTTTAAGAGGGATTCTAAATTTATTTGATGAAAATTGTTTTTGAAATGGCTGAGATATCCACAAAACAAAATAAAACAAAGCAATCCTTATAAAAGATGGGTCACACCTTACATTTGGAGTGCTTTGTTTTGGATATTTCAGCCATTTCAGAACCAATTTTTATCAAATATTTTGTAACAGGTGTCTCATTATCTCACAAAAAAGTTTTAAACCTGAAGCCCCATCTCAACCCAAACTATATCATCCCTTTAATCATGCTAGCCTAGGCTTGAATAGCAGATCAGCTGAGTCTCACTAATTCTGCAGAGGCTCCATGAAGAATTAACTTGTCGTTTCACACCCTAACATCAATATAAATCAAGTCTCCTTGGTTTTGGAATCATTATTGCATACTGAGATGCATTTCATGCACACACATCTGAGAATTTATTCTCCATGAAAATTCTATGTAATCTCCCTCCTGATTGTGATACAATGATGTTGGTATGCCCGAGCTAGGTTTCCCATGGAGGAATTCCGTGATAATCATCGGATTGTTTGTGAAATGCTCTAGGTTGCAAGACGCTGGGGAATCCAGAAGAACCGCCCTGCCATGAACTACGACAAGCTGTCCCGCTCGCTGCGCTACTAATTAGTGAGACTCAGATCAGCTGAGTCTCACTAATTCTGCAGAGGCTCCATGAAGAATTAACTTGTCGTTTCACACCCTAACATCAATATAAATCAAGTCTCCTTGGTTTTGGAATCATTATTGCATACTGAGATGCATTTCATGCACACACATCTGAGAATTTATTCTCCATGAAAATTCTATGTAATCTCCCTCCTGATTGTGATACAATGATGTTGGTATGCCCGAGCTAGGTTTCCCATGGAGGAATTCCGTGATAATCATCGGATTGTTTGTGAAATGCTCTAGGTTGCAAGACGCTGGGGAATCCAGAAGAACCGCCCTGCCATGAACTACGACAAGCTGTCCCGCTCGCTGCGCTACTACTACGAGAAGGGCATCATGCAAAAGGTTGCTGGGGAGCGCTACGTCTACAAGTTCGTCTGTGACCCGGAGGCGCTCTTTATCATGGCCTTCCCTGATGGTATCCACACGCCCCTCAGGGTCTCTCTACCCCCCTCCCAACACGACCAGCGATCCCTGCTCAGACAGGTAGGTTAAAAGAACGCATCAGTCATTTTTTTTTTTTTTTGCCTTCTGTCTTCCTTCCTGTGTATCATTTGTGTTTGTGATGCTGTTCACACCTGGTCTCCACTTGCTTGTGGTATATCCAACTTGTCACTCTGATACAGTTACTTATAGGAAGTGCAGAAAACTTAAATGTAGGGTTAATTGGCTTACAGGTGGGAATTGTGAAAATTGGAAAAAAAAAAGTGATATCTCAACAACCACTATGTTTGAATATGAAGGTCCAAGAATTTTTGGAAATTCTAAACTCTGTGGCTCCTATCAACCATATTACCGTGGATAGAATTTGAACTTAGCTTGTTCTGCTGTGTTTGAATTCCTGGTCATGTTCATATGTGGCTGCATCTAAGCTTCCAAGTCAATCTTCTTTAAACTGTGTTTATCTGGTGGCAGACTTTCCTACCATTAGTTTGGTAGGCGTGGAGAAAAGAAGTTGGACAATTATTGATCATTTGAAAGTGTACTGGGGGATTAAACATACTGTAATCAGAATTTAAGCAATTATAGATGACTTCTTTTTTGTGTGGCTGATAAAATCATCTCAACTTGCCCTATTCAGTCATTGTGTATAAGTCAAGAGAAAAATCATTTCCCCTTATCAATCTTCAAAACAACCTCACATCAATGTTATCTTAGAAACGCAGGGTAGTATGTTTTGGTGATAGAATGACCGCTGAATATGTATCAATTTGTTCTATCTACCATCAGTTTTATAACTGACGATTCTAGGGAATCATGAAAAAGTACAACCACTTGCATGCAAAGTTGTACTCCTGCATATTTGATATGGCATTGGCCTTACCACCATGGGCTAGTTGCTGGCTTGTGCAGGGAGGGTGCAAGGAACCCCATAATAAAGTGAGGTTGACTGTTTATGAATTCCAAGTCCACTGCCTATCTCACAGAGGTTTAGTGACCTTAATTATAGTGATTGCATTCCAAACAGTGTCATGTTGTGCTCCAAGAACCCCCCCCCCCCTTCCCAATGTCTTCCATGTCTCATGGAATTACGAATGCATAATAAAAGTACAACCAAGGCTTATGAAACATGACACTAAAAGCTTTGAAATTTCTTTGTAATCATTGTTAAGTATGTATGATGTTATTATCCATTGCACTGTCTCATTTGGTACTGACCAAATGAAATTATCCTGTTCATTCTTCAACCGTTTGCTTAGATTGGTCTTTTTCAGTATAATCAATAATAATTGATGATATATGTATGCATATACAACTATGTAGATAGATAGATAAATAGATATGAGAGATAGATATACATTCGTACATGCATACAGACACATATGCAGCCTCTTGTGAAACTGTAATTATAACTGATATAGTAACAAGTATATACTCTAGTTCCAACACTGGCATATGTGCTAATATCTTGTGCCACCTGACAATGCACCAGTTTGCGACATTGACTGAGTATCTGAAAGGCAGGATATTGCCACTTTTCTCTCCTCCTTCTTATCCTCTTTCGTCATTCAAGAACACCAGACATGACCGGGAAGATATTCGCCTTATTAGGGCTCCTCATGAATATTCAATGAGGAATTCTGCAATCTAAAAATCTATAAAGAAAGAGAGTAAATTCTGCAGACCTTGCTTTGACCATGCCCAACTCATCTGTGGTCTGTCCTGCAAACAGGCCAAGTAATCAGGCCGCAGTCCTCACAACGTGCTAGTCAATGAATTATGTACAACTCAAGGAAGTTTCAATTCTGTGGCAGTGAGATGTTGTGATAAATCATGTCGCCCTAACAAGCAAAAGAATTGCTTGTAATCAGGAATGGGTTGATAAATGGTCTAGCTACATAATGGGAAAAAAAATAAACAGAAAGGTGGAAATGAATAGTGTGAATGCTTGGTGATACTCATTTCCCATTATGCATTGTGCCTCTTGTATTGGGATTTTTTTTTCCCCTTTAAATGAGGACATCTCAAGAGATTTACAGCACCTCTAATTTGAATTTCCCAGAAGTGCACTCAAGACATTCTGTGATAGCCATTGTAAAGTGGTAGCATGAGAAAAATCAAAGGAAATTACACTCTGGAAAGAAACTAGTTCATGTGTCTATTGTTGTGATGTGTACTTTGAGGAAACTGAGCTTTTGACTGCGCTGATGGGATTGCAGCAGTATTGTACTCAATCTCTTTTAGAATGGCACCATATTATCATAACAAATGAGCAAATGGAAATATTAAATGCTATTGTTGAGTTTCAGATCCATTTATTAACATAGTGACTTATATAATTTTCTCTCTCTCTTTCCCTTAGACACACCAGCATGAATGAACTGTCACATTACATCAAATTTACCCCAATTATGCTGATTCAGATTTGTGGATATCTTGGTGGCAAGGAAAAAATTTTTAGGATGTCTTCTTTGTTAGAGTTATGTCTCAAATTGCATGTAAGAAACTCATTTCATCCTTCATTTGATGTCACTAACGGAAGTAGAAATAAGAATTTGGACTCCTTTCTGTGCTTTCTCAGATGCCACCGGCCAAGGAGGAGAACTGTGTGATGGCCCGCCCCCCACAACCCCACAGCCGGTCAAGTGCCAGCGAAAATTGTGACCTCTTCGTTCCCGACCTCAGCCAGAGCAACCCGTGCATCAACAAGCCCTTCGCAGAGGGACACGTGTACTGATGGGGGGCGCTGCAGGGAAGAGTCATGATCCCAAGAATTTCGACAAAAGGCATGCACTGTGAATCTCCATCTCCCTAGCCCCATCCTCTGCTGCCTGTCTTTCTCTCCTTAAACTGTTTTCCCCTCATCACGTCCCACAAAGTAGGAATCACTGGAATCGTTGTGGCTCTAAACTTTATTGGTCCATCTGTCAAGCAGGAAAGTTTCCATCTGGAAGAATGCAAGTAGCAATGTACCCACTTCTACGTCAGCTCGCAATCGCTTTATGCTGAGGATTTAGCTAATGCTAGTGGGCAAAGGGATTTTTTTTTTCTTTTTTTTGGTAGTCATGGTTGTTGCAGGTTAAAATGCCCTTAAAGATACTGGTTAGGGATATTACAAACACAATATGGGATTTCTGTCACAACTACATGCCGTACATCATTGTTATTTGATGCGAGAAAATCCATTTTGGCCTGTACATGTGTTTCAACATGTTGATTGAAATGAATTTTGATAACACTGATACCAAAAGTATGATTAGATATGTAAAATTTGCTGATGTAGGCAATCTTTCATTCATGGAAATTCTCTTAGGAGTCATAAGGTATCAAAGATCATTTAATGACATTTTGTAGCATCAATGATTGAAATTTCAATCTTGTCTGTATTTGTTTGGGAGTAAATGCTCGTGCTGTGTCAAGACAGAAGGCCGTGTGTCTGATGGGTGATGTTAACTTTGCTACAGTTTACCTGAACCCAGATCCCCTTCTCTTGCAGGGAAAAATTTAGAGCTCAATTTTATTTTCTGACCCATTATGTCAGTCGTTAGCCACTGCTCAGAAAAACATAAGGGGAAATAAAATGTGGCGTGTCGATGGCTTCTCTCTATGCCGTGATACTTGTGGCATTTTTTTTACGCAGACACACAGGAGCATTTGAGCCGATCAGTCCTTGCAGTGGACCACGGGTTGCCTGCTATTTATTTGATGCAATGTGTACAACTTTTTACCCGGAGGATTATCAATCACAAAAAAGGGGGCAATTCATTCACATGAACTGAATCATTGTGATTCTTTGTTGGTTAAGACATGAGACTCCCACATGCAGGGCACATTTAAACAAGATTTGTTCTTGTCTGCTTATGGGGAAAACACTTTGTGACACACCTTAACTGCATGTGCTGCTTGGTGTGAATGGCAGCTGTGTATATTAGTACTGTAGTTGCCACTATGGAATACCAGGAGTGCTCACTGATATGATTAAATCTCAAGCAATGAAACCATGCAAATACCTTTGACACAAAGATCAAAATGTGGGAATACCTTTTGCATGGCTAGAAGAATGTAAAAAACAAACAAACAAAAAAACAAGTGGAAAATAAAAGGCTGCAAGGGGGACATGATGTATTCCACTGAAAATCAATGTGATGATTTGTTTTTTCCCCAGTCTGCAATTGTACAAAATATGTTTTGCACCAAAGAGGATTATATCTACTTTGAGTTGAGGTCAGACTTGTTGATAGGATAGTCAGGAATTCAAAATGTGTAGTCGTTGCTAGTCTTCATAGGTGGGAAGACAATTTTGGCTGTAGATGAAATATGACTGATTTTCATTGGATGTGAAGCATATTTTTTTTTAGTTCATAGTTCACCGAGTTCCTCTCGGACAGTGCACTCTTGACACTGTTATCAAGAACACTTCAGTAATATGTTTGTTTGTTTGTCAAGTTGTTTTTCTTTATCACAGTATGGCCTCATTTTCCTTTATCAATGTGATGGAACTTGAGCAGTGCTCAAAATGCTGTACATGAACTTGTTTGTATGGACATACATGTACATGTCAGAGTCACTTTTCAGAGAGAATATCAGTACACTCAAAAGTAAAAACTTTTAAGAAAAAAAAAAGGTGAAATGAATACAGTACATGGATCTCATATTTTTACCAGTACATGAATATAGTACCAACAAGTAGACAGAGAAATAATCAGATAAGTACTTTTGTATTTTTTTAATGAACAAAGTATATTTCAAACTGATAGCAACTTACAATTGTACATATACTATATACAGCATACTCTAAATATCTTAATATCTGTTCTCAAGATTTTTGATTTTTTTTTTATTCCGTGTGATGCAGTCTGTCAGCGTCTCATTGTGAGGTGTGTGTTGATATATAGTGACTATGTAAAATACAAATGTTGATCAGTAGGAGATGTATCAAGATTGTCACTGACACTAACAGTCTTATGCTGATATCACAATATTTTGGTATTCTTTCATCAAGTCAACATCGAATTCTGTGAAGCGCTGAGCAGAGATACTGTATCATGATTTATGCTTCTTCTTATACTGTTGACATCGCTTTGAATCTGATATTGTTACTTTTTTTCCTGTCTCAATCAGGGCACAATCAAAAAGTAGTAGTATCAATCACATTTAAGCTCTTGACTTCTTCATAATCCTGTCGTAGGCATGCAGCCAAGAGTAACTGTACTTTGGTCATTTTAACAGACTAGAGTGACTGTTACACACTATGAGCACTAGTACTAAGCAAGTGTTAGATGATGTATTAAGTATCTTGCATCTTATGATTATTGTCTTTATCATTGTTCTTGTTCTTACTGTTATTGTTATTATTGTTGTTATTATTGTAATTATTGTTATTTTTGTTATTGAATTATGCATCCAGAAATGCTAGTCTGTTCCAACCATGAATTATCAAGACTACATGTTTGCTATTCAAAGTTTTTCTGTTTTTATGCAAAAAAAAAAAAAGAAAAGAAAAAGAAAAAAAAGAAAGGACATGTTATAAGGTGTCTGTTCAGTAGGGAGAAGTTGAATGCATCACTTGTGAGCTTTTTTTTTTTTTTTTTCTGGCAAGTTAAAACACTGAAAGGGAAAGGAACACTTAGAAATGAAATTATATACATATTTTATCTATGAATTTATCTCAGTGGTCGTCAAAGAGTTGTGATCTTGTGTGTTGCTTTTGTGCATGTGAGCAATCATGCATGGTACTTTCACACTTCAAGTCTTTTTAAAGCTTCTTGTCTCATATCACCATTTGACTTCATTTTGTACATATTTTACAGAGGAAACAAAAAAAAAAATTGGAAAGTGATCAGTGCCTAAGACATCCTGTTTTTCATGAAATTTGTAGAGAGTGTGAACAGTGTTGCAGCGGTAAGAAACAGACAATGGAAAGAGAGAAAAAGAAACTTTATCAAAGCAGATAGTACTAGTCTGGAGGAATGTGTCTACTTTTTTTATCATGTGGATGGATGAGAAAGCCAGCTCGTTTTCTCGGCATGAAGACGGCTGGATCTATTTTTCGTACTCTTGTTTCAGGAATCTGTACAGGTCTCACTTTCTGAAAGTTCTGCAAATATTTGTGTCTATTTTCACAAGATATAGGAGATTTTATCACTGTTGTTTTAGTTAGTGTAGGCGTGTAAAGAGAGAGTGAAGAGTGAGGGGGAGAAAAAGGAAAGAAAGAAAGAAAGAGAAAAGGATCTAGCTTGATTGCTGACTCAATGTATTCAAGATTGTCAAAGATGTCATTTTGGTGGGAGAAAATGTATACCGGTATAATCAGATTCCAACTGATTGATGAAGCTGTGGAATCATTGTCATCATGATATTAGGGAACTTACAGTCTGTATTAGGAATGACTTCCTTGTTGGTTTCCATGCTAAGCCTTGTGCATCCTTCGTATGAGCCTCCAGAATGTTGAGGGGTTTGTAAAATCATTATGACATGTTCTAGTCTCCACCAAGACTTTCTCAGTAGATAAATGTAAAAGTTACCTTGAATTGAAACAAGATTTGTTTCTTTTTCTTTCAATATGAAATGTTGAGCAGTAACAAACATTTTTCTTAACAATCCAATAATTGAAGTGAAACAATGATGATGAAGCTCTTATGGGTTTCCTTCCCCCTTTTTTTATTTTCATGCCAAGCGCTTGTTACTGTTGACATTTTAAGTGACAGATATACACAATCGAGATCAGTTGATGTGTATGCTGAAAATGACTCAGTATGAATAGAATACAGTTTCATGCGAGTCAGATTTTTGTTTTAACTCTTCTCTGTTTTTTGTTTTTTTAATTTCAAGATGAAAAATATAAGTTTAGCGTAAGACTGGAAATGTCCCCTCCAAAACTGTTCACGATAGTTCATGTTCTAGAAGTGATTTTTATGAAGAGCGTTACAACATGACAGCGAGTAAATGATGGATGGAAAGTCATAACGGCAGAAATGTGTGGTAGTGAGATGGAAGTCATACTTTTGTCTCTGTGTTTGCGCAGTACCCTGGAGTGATTAACGTTTAGTTTTTGGGGTTTATTTGTTTGTTCTTTTTCCTCGTTTGAATCACTGTGAAGTCTTGTAAGGCAAGAACACACATCAAAAAAAAAAAAATGCAGATCTAGAACTCATTTGATTTTGTTCTCTTCATCTTATTCACCTTGTACATTATCATACATGGAATGTGTTTCACACAGCTTGTACTTAAAGAGACATTTGAAATTTATTTTTCCCTGTCTGATTTGGATGAGTAGCATCAGCATCTTGTAAATACGCGCAAATGTTATCACATCCTGGTCACCACCACATCAAGCTTCAAATCAGTTTGTCGTATTTGTGATTGATAGTGGATGTCTTTGGCACAGGAAGTGATAAATGTCGGTTGATATTTCATTGTACAACTTTACGTAAGCTCAGATGCAGTGTTGATGTGCATGACATCATTTTGCAATGATCTTGGTGTAATCTGATTCTTTTTGAATAATGTCACAGAGGTGTACATCCTCATATTTTAATACCATTATGGACTGACATTTTGCTCCATCAAAAAACCCCTTTTCAGCAATCTGTCGCCCTCTAAAAGATTTAAATTTTTACCTTTTTTATGCCTCTGCCTGGAGAGTACATGAGGTATTCAGTTTATTCTTGTACATAGTGATGGACATAAACTTTATAGAGAAATTATCAAAATTGTCACTTGATGTTCCATGGGTAAATGAACAGAATTTCTTTATATCACAGAATTGTATGAACCCATGGGAACTGAACAAAGATAATGTAACCTTGCTTTAAATCGTGTCAGAGCACACACACACACACACACACCCATACTTGCACATACTGATAATGAAGTACACATCGATTGTTATTGATGACACAAATAATGCCAGCAATCATTGTCTTTTTTCCCCACTCATGTGTAAAATTGATACTTATGTATTTTGCAGTGTCAGACTCTGAGTTCTCTGTCTTGCTTGTTGTTTTTTGTTGTTTCTTGGCACTTTCAGCCCATTTTGGCAGTGAAAGTATTGAGGAAATTTAGAATATATCTCAAAGCGCAGTCAGATGCTCAAAAGCAAGCAATCATGGAACCGGAGAATTACGCAATGAGGATAAAGTGTACCTTGACTACTGGGCACAACCTCTGTTGCCAGCGGACTTGAACTGGGTAGCCCATGATCAAGAGCATGTGGTCATATTCACTGGCTTAGATCTTGTTTGTGTCAAGCATTTCCATCACATGGTGGGGACTTGGGAATGGTTAGGTAATTTCTGACATTCAGAGAGTCACCATCAATTTTGACATTTCAACCTTCAAAACAGTCGCCCCTATCATCAAATGAGTAATTGAATTAGCTCTGCCGTATATTAAACCTTACAGCTGTTGCATATCATAGTGTGTAATCCTCAAGTTACATTGTCTGGCTTGGGAATTATTGTAATGATGAGATAGAGTGGTAGAGATAAAAATGGTGATTTGTATCCTACCATCTCTACCTTGACAACGTGCATAGCTCATGAAATGCCTTGTTCACTTTTTACCTTCCTGTTCGCGAAAATAGGATTTGTTTATTCATTCATTTTGTTGTTTATTTGATTTAATCCTATCTTCATTCATTGCTGTGAAAGCATTTATTCAATATGCCCTTTTTAATGTTGTGGTTGTGAGGAACCAGATTCTTCTCTTTTTTTATTAATTACTTTAAATAGCAAGTAAAAAGAAATAAAAACAGATGTCCTACCAATGCTGCAGATCACTAGATGAGGATAATACTCCTATAAGTCCACAATTAAGTGTAATGCTCTATCTTGTAAGTCTCCATTTTCATGAGTTGTCTTGCTTGTTCAGGGCGTGTCTAATCTTGTGTTGACTGCCATCCTTTAATGCCGCTTTCCCCCTTGTATCATGAAATCCCTATACCAGGTAGAACTTGAGCGGGTTTCGTGCTATTGTAATCATATCCGTTGATCTTTTCCCGCTAATCATCCATGCATTGTCTACAGATGTGCAGATATCCATTGTGGCGTAGTATTATATGATTATCATATGGTCATGCCTGCATGGCGTCAGAGGATATTGTTCAAAGGTTTCGTAGAGCAGTAGATTCTAGTTCATCACCCCACAGGGTCTGTGGACTAGGGAAGCAGTGGCATGCTCTCGGGGGCGTCGGGTAACTGTCTCTGCCAACCCGTAAATGCAGAACTGTTCGGATTTGTTTTTGTTGTTGTTCCAGATCCGTCGCAGTCACCAATAATTCACTGCATCACAGTGACGTCAACTCCACCGCGTGTGATTATAATTATTTTAACAGTCTCAATCAGATATCATTCCCATATGTACCATTATGTCGCATATAGTTACTCTTAAAGACCCCGAAAGGGCTCCAAAATATACAGTTCATAAGGAAATGACTGACATGGTACTGACCTGTCTGTGATCCTTGGTTGGAATCAGCCTCCAACATTCGACGATGACTTCATAGAACAATGGATGATTTGGCGCGAGTTACGAACATCGCGCTGTTACAGCTGTACATCACTTGTGGCGCTGTTCTTTTCATTCCCTTTGGTTCACAATATCCCAGCGATTTTAAGTTGTCTTAAAGAGATATTTCCCAGATTTCTAATCAGTTAAGAGTCTCTTGGTATCTTCATTCTTCGTTTGTGTTCTCGTTCCCCTTCATCATTAGTCGTATGGTATTTGTCAGGGTCATTTGTTACGTGGTCTTATCTTGTGTCCTCGGTGTTTCCACTGATACATGCTGCTATGGAGACAGTGCCTCCTGCTTGAACTACTCTCCACTCAAGGGAAGCGTTTGTCTAACCGTCATGCTGCTACACTGTACCATCTTCAAACTGCCTTCGTTCGTCATAATACCCATTGATCATGGTAATTTACTCAAAGAGGTGTGCTCTTCTTTCTTCTTCTTCTTCTTCTTCTTCTGCTTCTTCTTCTTCCTCTTCTTCTTCTTCTTCCTGTTTTTTTGTCCCTGTAATTGTTTTCTTTTCCCCAACCTATTCTAGTCTATATAATATGGAGTAACGGTTTGTTTGTTTTTTTTTCAAATTTTAATACCCAGAGATATGAAGTTTGTAATCACTATGGCAATTACAAAAGTGTTTATATACACGTAGGTTTGTGTAAGTTTTTACTGCAGGTATTTAATGAAGGGTTGTTTAGATTCGGGGAAGATTAGTTTGCGTGCGATGACGGCTTTTTTTTTCCCCCTTATTTTGTGCGATGGCGTATTTTTTTAATTATTTTGATAACATAATTGCTTAAGTGAATAATGTATCAAGACCCCCTTCTTGCAAAGAACTTGTGGGAAATGTGGACAGAGTTTTAAGGATCTTTTATCTTTAGCTATACTCAGTCATCATGATTTATTTTCTCGTGCATGACCTTACTGTCACTTCATATTCTCAACATGATAAGATTATGATGTGTCCTAGGTATATACCGAATACATTGTTTTATCTTTATCGTTAATGGTTTCATCTATGTATGTTGATTTTTCGTCGATTGCTGAAAACTTTAAAGAGGTGAATATTCTTTCTGCCCTTGTTGGTTTCGATGCTCAAGTTCTCAATGTTTACATATTTTACCCTCGCGTCCACACTAGCTCCTCCTTCCCAGATCTTTGCTAGTTTTACTTGGTATAATAATACGTCTACTGAATGCAATTCCAGACATTCTATGTTTAACAACGAAATGCTGAGTATACAAACTGTTTGGTATAAGAATACATTATTTCATGTTTATGTAACAGTCTATGACAGCTAATGTACTGCCGTTAAAGTGTTTTATGAGAGTAGGCAATCTGAATTTCAGAAGCCATTTTGCTCACTTTTTTTGTGTTCAGGATTTCACTTTTTTGTTTGACTCATGAAAATTGATGAGCTCGCTGTACTGGAAACATTCACTTTGACTCCTTTGTGCAAGATATTTTAAAATCGATTTTAACCTGTATCATGATTAGTTCACTGGTTTTATGTGATTGATTCACTGATGTCGACAGAGGTGAAAATTTGAAGGGGTGTCACCGACGTAATATTTCTTTGTCTCTGGTAGTCCATGCTTCTCACATTAAACAGTGTTTTTGTACATAGCAACCACATCATATTTCCTTGTGTGATATGTCATTGTAATGTGTGTGGCTTACATTAGAATGTGCCAGTGAGGAACAGAAATTTGCTCCTGTAGAATTCAAATGACCAGTAATTATCTGTTCCACTCTTCGCACACCACGCAAATATACACAGTCGTACACTCATACAGACAGACACACAGACAGACATGCAGACACTCACCACACACACACACACACACACACACACACACATTATGAATATGCAAACAACGGAAAAGATAAAGGGTGAAAACGGTTGCAGGATTGTAGCATATAAGTATGAGGGTCAATATACTTTCAATTCTGAGTGGAAAGTAGGAAGGGATTAATGAGGCTGGCCATTGCATTATATACAGAGGATAAGACTTACACTTACTTTAATAAGAATCACACCCAGGTGTAGAAATGGGGAGAGTACCTACCGATGTAGGGGGAAATGATAATGGCATGGCCATCTGGAAGGACAATACACGTGTGTGTGTGTGTGTATATATATATATATATATATATATATATATATATATATATACATATATATATATATATTATATATATATATATATATATATGTATATATATATATTATATATTTATACATATATGTATATACTATATATATATATATAATATATATATATTATATATCTACTGTAAAACATGAAATTTTCGCGAATTGGAGCTGACAGCCCTTTTCGTGGCATGGACTTTGTGCGAATTGCCATTGGTGTTCATGCATGTAGTGTAGACAAAAACTTTCGCGTGCATTTTAATTTCGCGAATTTTGGCGCTCGCGAAATTCGCGAAATTAAAATGCACGCGAAAATTTCTCGTTTTACAGTATCTCATATCATATATCATATATCATGTCATATCATATCATTGTTGAGTTGAGTTGAGTTGAGTTTATTAACAACATAGATGTGAATATGATGACATGATAACATGAAATTCCATAGGGTAAGATATAGTAACATGAAAAAAAAATTATGAGAATACAATGATTTTGTACAAGGTTCTTACAGCTATGCAAGCATATATTTTACATACTTCTATTTATCTTACATGAGAATGCATGTGGTATAATAGATTTAGTTTCGTTGTGATACATATATCACTGAAAAGGCAAAGAGAATGAATAAGTATGTAATGTAGACATATATGCATAGACAAAGGTTCTGAAAAAAATAGAAAAACAGAAGATGATGTTGTTAAAGGGGGAACCAAAAGTTAGCACAAGTGCTAGTCGAGAATGGTTCTCCCATTATAGCTACATGTATATTTAAGCTGCTTATTGCAAGGTCTACTCTTCTTAAAGTAATAATAATAATAATAATAATAATAATAATAATAATAATAATAATAATAATAATAATAATAATTCTATCACATATATCCTAAGGATCCCTAGCTACTACCACCAGCACCACCAACTCACCCACCCACTCCTTCCTAAAGCAAGATTTGATGACAAGAGTCGCCTAAGTTTAGTTCCGTCAATTTGCTAGACAAAAGGATCACTGGCATGGATATGAACGCGCGTTAATATACAATCTGATGTTTGGACTGATAATAATATAGTATGATACTATGTTCAGTGTCCTACAAACATTTATCTCCAGTATAATAGCTCTATTATGATAAGCCTTTTCGCAAGCTAAACTTCTGCAACAAGAAACTCTACTAAAAGCTGAGGAGGGGGTGGAATTGAGTGTTGTTGTTGTTGTTGTTTTTTTTTTTTTTTGGGGGGGGGGGTTTAAAGGAAGAGAGAGAATGAAAAGATATAGAAATTCTTCTATTTCCATTTACCAGTACCCTCCCTCTTTCTCCACTATCTGAATGATTATATCCCTATTTTACTTGTGCAGTTAAACAGGTCAGTGAAATATCATGGGAATAAAGATACAAACAAAGATTTCCATCTGAACCATTGAAGTCATCTCAATTATCTGGTTGTCGGATTCCCGAAAGAGTAGTGTAGATGGGATAACTCTATAGGCGTCATACTGTTGTTGTTTTTCTGTTTGAATTTTTATAACTTCGTTCTTCTGCGCTCGCAGAAGAACAATTTTCGTGAGGCGCCACTATTGTGATACTAAGAGGACGATTTTGAAATGATAAGAGAGCATGATACCAGCAGTTCATCTGCTGCAGAACTAGTGTTTTGTTCCGTGTTTGACAACTTCTGCAAGTATTTATGATTATTATTAATATTATAAATCTATAAACACACATCCATTTGTAAGCAAATGGAAGAACACATTGATAAGACACATCCTTTAAGTTGATTAGGAGAGGTAATCCGAATGACTGGAGAAACTAATAACCTTACAGACAGCAAGAGAAAGCCACTAATTACGACTTAGCGATTTAGACAAATTACCGTTTGTAAAAGTTATCTCTTTATTTGATTTTGATTTGATTTGATTTATTTCTGCATTTTTTACAAAGTATTTATAGAACATCGTATGGGGATGCTTATATAAAATCAACAGACCTGTAACCCAACGATATGAACATAAAAATGGGAAAATAAAATCTTTGAATAGTTGGCAATATTGACGGAAAAGCACCACAAAACTAAACTAAACGTCGATTTGAATAGACTATGTCACCCAGGCATTTTTCCTCCAGAAGCACGTAAAGCACACATCCTGATTCACACGAAACAATCCATGCAATAAAGCAGCAGCCGAACAAAAACATTAGCACCCTCTAAGGGGGAAGTATTACTATCATTGCAACTTTTGTCACAAAACTGGCTTTGAATTGCATCAGAAGCTCAAAAATTGGACTCCTACTTGAAAAAAACAAACCAGGATTACACCCCCCCCCCCCCCATTATTTTCCATAAGCAAACTAAGGACATAATTGATCAATAATTAAGTTTCTTTGACTTCGCTCTTTAGCATCGCAGCCAATCGCAACATGGAACAGTATCTGTTTTCCCTTTAAGGCTACTGCATAGTCTGTAATGAGACACCTCTTCAAAATATTTGCGAGTTTTCCACTTACTACAAATTAAAGGAGGTACGCAACTGTTTTGTGTCGATTCGTATACTTGTATTGACAACATCAAAAAGATGATTTTATAATAGCATCTATAATACTATAATCATGAAATAGACTGCTTGCAGTCTTGTCAACGATGAGCATAATGAATTTCACATACATTTGTGGATCAAAAGTAAGGTGTTAAACGTACAACAGAAATGACATGAAGTTATGATGTCAACAGTCAACTCTCCACCTTTTATGCGCACCAAAATACGAAAATCATGAAGGCTTATACAAGTTGGTCGGTGATTTAACAATCACTCGTCCTTCCTTCTTACAAGTCATTGTTTTAGGATTAGAACAACACGTCATGTACAGCAATAACGTGATGCGAAGGATGCACGGTCTTCTTATGATTATCATCACAAAAAAGTACAGATTAGGATGTAGGTCAAATGAATGGACACTGGACTGGAAGGCTGACACCTTCATTTATTCATCAACTTTGCACATTACTTGTATAATACAAATTTATCTCGATAAAGATGTATTGCATTTTTTAGAGCCCATTTCCCACTTTACGCCCCCCCCCCCCACACACACACACCCACACATACCCAAAACTAAACGCCACCCTTGGACAATTATTTTGAAACCAAGTGCACTGAAACTGATGAATTTTACACAACATTACATGACATTGAGTGTCCTGGGAGGTTAACATCGCGGAAGTCGTGATACAAAATGCTTCTCTCAAACCCGGTAGTCTTCCGCCCTTTCTGCATGGTTACGCGCAGACTATTACTTTTGTCCCCATTCATATTCCTGATTTTGAATTAACCCGTCGACTCACGCTCCTCGCATTTCCTCTTTCTAGTCTTCTCTTTTTATATTATCCTTTGATCCTCATTTTCTCTAAGTATTCAGGTCGTTGGCTAGCATTAACAAATGTCAAATGGAGACGATTTAAGAAAAGATGGCAATGAAAAGAGGAAAAGGGAGGACGCATTTTTAAAAATACATGTATATATCTACGAAACTATCTTCAACCTCATAAATCAATTTCATGGGATGGTCAATTAAGAATCCTGTTGCAAATGTCAGCAACAATGGTCTAACTCAGAAAATGCCACATTCATTCGTAATTGTTATTAATGTGCAATTTATAGGTTTGCCTTCCTCTTGTATTTGAGTAAAATTTATCATTATTATTATTATTTTTTGGGGGGAATGTCTTCATTTCCGTAAACACACAATACTTATAACACATACACACACACACACACACGTATACACACACACACACACACACACACACACACACACACACACACACACACACACACACACACACACACACACACACACACATTGTAAGGAGGTGTGAGAGATCAAAGTAAATTGATCATCGGGAAATAAATAATACGAACAAGAGACTGAGTAAAGTATTTCAACTGTGTTTATGTTTGATACGGCTGGTCTTTCTAGGAGTCAAGAAAGAAAGAAAAGGTGAGAGAGAGAAGGAGAGGGAGAGAGATGAGAGAGATGGAGAAAAATTATACTTTCACTCACCAGTAAGTAACATTCAATTAATAGTCTTTTTGTTTCACTCTCTGGGCAAACAAGGGTTCATCAGAAAACTATGAACACAGCATTTATGTCTTACTCTGATGTTTTCTCTCATTCTGAATTTCAAGCATTGTAATCACAGGAGTAAGATTCTGGTTGATGACAAGGCAAAGAAACACCGTGGTCAACCACATCTCCCTGCGGTGTACAACCGAGATACAATGATGTCAGTTGTCATTGACATAAATAGCGCCATCAGTCGGTGACTACTGCCAACCCTTTACGCTTTGCGGCGATCTGAAATTCCTTGTCATGTTAGGGCATTTATGTTGAAATTATTCTCTGACCGGCAGTAGGCCTATAATTGTCAGGCAGCTTTCGGAGAATCAAAGATAATAGAGAATGTTAAAAAAAAGACAAATGAAGAGGAAATAGAAATGAACCAATGAGGAGAAATATATGATTGTGTATGCATTGTTGCTTTGGTTAAAACAAACAAATAAACAAATAAAACAGACAAACCTATGAGATTTCTGTTGTTACTCATTTAAATGCATGTAGTTTAGGGAACATAGACGAAATGTAAAGAGAATTCAAGATATTACCGTTTATTTTCCTTTGATTATAGCAGAGCACTTGACTCACCTCTCTTAAGAAGACACCGTCATGGAAATCGATATTCCTTGACATGACTTTTATAACAGTTTATCAAGTCGAAGGAATTTGTATTTTTCACAATTATTTTATTTTATATTTTCTTCGCATCTTCTGTATTTTGTAGCTCCACTGTGTCATCAGTAACTCTTGTAGTCTTCTTGTCCAGCGATGACTGCACGGGATTTAATCAAAATTTTACAAATTCATTACTTGCGAACGGACGGTCTGATTTTCATCAAACTTCACTTCACCTCGTGGCATTTGTTAGTATGGATATTAGGGGCAAATTCCATCTTAAATTACAAATTTATATCATGCCATACAGCTTACGACGTCACATTTTCGTATCGTATACTTGGTGTATGCAGGGAAGGGAGAACGAGCTATTGTTGAGAGCATGCGCTCTCGTCAGCCAAAGGTCAATTGATCTCCACCCCCCCCCCCCCCTCTTCCTCCCTCCCATCCCCTTAGCTCAACGCCGACCATCCCCCGTCATTACGCCCGCTGTCATCTTGGCTTGCCGCCTGAACTGTCTGAAGAAAGAAAACAAGCCTGAAGTATCTCCGGCATTTTGTTGAACAGCATGGTACGAGGTTTAAAGGTACGTGTTCCCTTGTTTCGGATGTAGAAAAGTATTTTTCGCTTAAATATGCCTGTCTTTAGGAAGCCATTGGGTTGCACACGTATCATTGATATAAATACACCCTACTAAATGATCTTTTACTTGTAGCGATGGTGAGTCACTCCGATGTGAGAATGCATTCCATGTATGGACATTCTTAAACAAAACTGACGCTCATATTTGTTTCTGGGACCGGCTCGTCTTGGGTTCAGCTGAGATAGAAGGAATCTTTTTATCCGCCTCCTTGCACCATCGAGTTAAGTACGCTGGACATGCAATGTGCCCATGTTTGTTAGAACATACAGTCCTATGCTGTGCTACACACATGGACTAATAACATAGACTTTCTGTAATCCCATCCAGTGGCGGATCCAGGAGGCGGGGGGGGGGGGGAGGCGCACCGGGGGCACCCCCTTTATTTTTAGTTAAAACAAAAGAAATAAAAAGAAAAATGGGGGAGGGGCGTGCTCCCCTTCAGTTTTGTAAAGGCGCCTCCTCCCTTTGCGGAACTGGATCCTCCCCTGTCATCATCATAGTCGCAACCTGATCATGTGTATCTAATGAGTACATTCAGATGTTTGGACAATTCAGATATTTGAAGTATTGCATAAATCGTGTATCGTCGCTGCTAAAAGAACCATTTCCCTCAATTTTCGGTCTAATTTGGCTGAGGTACATTTTATCTTTGAATTAACAACAATGATGGGGAGCAGCAAATCTGAAAGCAGGACAGTTTTTTTTTATCATTACATTGGTAATTACTGAAGTTGACACTTGTGGACACGTAACGTTGCTTAATGGTAACGTGTCTTAATCTGGGCTGTCCATGTAACTCTGAGACAATGTGGAAAAAGCTTGAAAATGTATTTGTTCTTGTTTTTATCCAGGCTGGCTGTCGGCCGTGATGAAGAGATCAAAGCAAGAAAGCATGCTTAAAATGTTTTTGTGACACCTTTGACATGGGCAGATGGATGAACATGTGTGATATATTGGTCCATGGTTAGAACAAAGAGGTGTGGGAATACCTCCTCGGTTAACATCATGAACACATACATGAGCACCTGAAGAATGTATGGAATGTCAACTGATTACACGAAATATTACTTTTTTTTCATTTCCTTGCGAGAGGGTTGGGTTTGATATAGGAGCAAAAAGCGAATAGAATGAGAGTGTGACATCACCCCTGTCTAGTCGAAACCAAAGAGCGTACAAAGCTCTTTGGTCGAAACACAGGTGAAGGGACTATTGCTATGCACTGCATAACACAGGTTTGAAACAAAGTTCCCAAGTGCTATCATCGAAAGAATCACGTGAAAGACAACTTCAGTAACGGTGGGAGCAAACATATTATAGATATAAGACATTTCGGAGTTAGCTCATGCCTATTGTAAATTGGTACAAATGGCCTTTCTTTTTTTTTCTCAGTTGGTTATTGGATAGGCATTTCACTCGTCTTCTAATAGGCTCGCCCGACATGTTCGACACCAATGACATTCATCATCATTTACGCTCAAACAAAGAATAGAATAGACTTCAACTTGCGTTTAGACGTGAAACTTGACCATTATAATGGCCCGTCATTCAACACTTGGGGAAGCATCAATTTCATTGAATGTATCAACAAAGTGATTCTACTGATATTGCCAAATACCAGGCTTGCTCTCTGCAGGTGTATATAGAGCCTACTGGTAAACGCCATTCATAAGGATCACATGAATAATCATAATTATCACAGGAGCCTTATCTCGGTGAATTATCGGTGAATTACTAAAACCAACATATGCCTGTTGGGACAAATTCCTTTTTTTTCTGCCGGTGCGCAAAGACATTCGGTGGTTCCAGGAATTTTTCGAAGTAAAGAAGAAAAAGGAAATACTGCACATGTTATGTATGGGAATAGGAGGAGGAGAATATTATGAAGACGATAGGATTGCACGTAACACCGTTACTAATAATGATAATAACATTGATCCTAAGATGATAGAATAAAAAAGAAAAAAAGTGATATGACACACGAAAAATAAAGTAGAACACTATTCCATCATTAGATCCTACACCAGTGAGGTGTACTGCTATACATCACAGGATTTTCGCAGGTTGTTGATGTGAGTTGAACAGAGAGATTGTTTATAGTGAAATGAAATCTCTGTGGAGTTGACCCATTTGAACTTTGTAAATTTCGTGATTGGCGATTTGCTGTTGCTGCGATCGAATAATTTACAAGGTAAATCATGTGTAAATGTCATCCCGATATTGACTGAAATTGGGTAGGCGGAATTCTCGGCGGAGAGTCGCGACTGAACCTTGCCCTGACGTTTGTGATTTTGGAGGCTACCCTCAATTCTTGTCCGCGCGCAGTGGGGAGTTATGAACGTGGTAATGAGAACAACACAGGCATGCCATACAGTGTTCAGGTGCGTGATGTATGGCCAGTGAGTGAGGCAGCAGCGATCAAACAGCATTCCGCGCGTAGTGATGTTGAAATGTGTGCGTGTGTGTGTGTGTTTCTGCGTGAGGAGTTACACCGGGAGGATAGGCCAAGATTAAAGCCCCCAACTTCTCTACACGACGTTTTCCGAAATCCTGTCGATGGGATGAACTTGCGTGTTAGTGACTCTCTGCTCTTGTATCCTGGGAAACTACAGCCACCACATTTTGAAAAGTACGTTGGAGCCTTAAATCAAGGAGGACAAATTCACATGTGAATTTTTGAGCATTTACTCATAAATGTTTTTTCTTCTTCTCTTTTTTTTTCCCAGGCTGATATTTCATCGACTGCGTTAGCGACTGAATGCAGCTTAATCCACCCGGAGGAGAGCCCCGGCAGCTCGGCGGCGGAGTGAAGTAAGTACCGTATACCGAGAGCAGTATAGGTAGGGTAGGTGTATAGCTAGTAATAATCGCAGCGATGCGTGATGGATGACAAGCTGTAATAACATCAGGAGCGCATGCATAAAGGGGTCGAATGGCGCAGCTGCATTCGTCGCAGTCCCCTCGTTTGTTTATTCAAACATGTCAGATGTTTGAAGCACGATGTTGATGCTACTGTTGAAGGTAGCATCTTGGATAAGGGGGCTACTCACCGGGGTGACTCATTAGTATGCTAACCAGTGCAGGGTACTGGAGAGTATACGCATATGCATGTACATGTACTTCATAGTTCATTCATTCATTCACTTGACGCGGCTTTAGACACACGTCCTTCTGTTTACAGCTAGAAACCGCGCTTTGTTATGCTGATATAATGCCCTGCATAGTTTAAGCCGGCCCGGCTAAATTGTAGTAGAGCTAATGTGGATATTGATCAGGGAATTCGGAACGTGTGATAATTTCTTTTCAACCAAGGACCACGTTGATTGATGGACAAAGCGTCTTTATCGATCCACAAAGAAGGTCGCATTGAAACCTCAGATTTGCATAGGAATTAAGCGAATGAAATTGTGCGCTCCAGCTATATGAGATTATGTGAGTGCCAGTTAGGCCTATATGAGATTAGCTGTAATCTTTTTTCACGCATTACCTCTAGACAGAAACGATAATAACTGGAAACTAACGCATATATTTCCGGAGAAGATATATCACGGGCAAACAGGACGGTGTTCTAGTGAATTATATGCATTATTATTTTGATGTTGTACAACACTATAGTTTTTTTTTATTGTCCCCAAACATTTTAATTACTCTTATGCCATTGCTATTTCATCGCTGGGGAGCTGTGACTGTGCCCATGACTGTTCTAATAACGTAATGTCAAACGGTTACTGTCGTATCATCAGTCTTTTATAATACATTGTATATTACCAACACCAGAAGGTCTATACCGAAGCTTCATTCTAGCTTGTGTTGGAAAACAAATATCAGAAAACCCCTTGGTTGAATATCTTTGTACGCCATATATAATTTTATAGGTATAGGCCTAATTATATGATGACCATCTTCAGATTTTGTTCTATAATAATATCACTGTTTTTAGTTTAAGTTTTGACATCATTATTAGATTCTTTGTTTTACCTCAACCCAAAACAGGAATCTGTTTCATACTCAATCCCCATGAATATACCAGTGTTCTATATATCTGATATCATTTCGAATGGCTTTTGGTTATTTTTGTTTCTATAGTTGTTTATTAGTTTCAGTTGTCATTGACTCTCCCCTCTCCATACGCTCGATATGAACTAAACTTCAATACCCCGTATTCTCGAGTGATTCACTCGAATCAAGTCAAGAATAATACCACATTCACGTGGTAATGGTGATTCAAGCATCGTTATGATAATTCATCTTATTATCAAAATGTTTTTCCTCAAGAAATCGTTTTCCTTGACAACAGATTCTAAGCTATGGATGAAAAAAAGATATAGGCCCTAGAGGTTGCAACTCTGCTTATGAGACTGAGCAGGAGCGCAGAATGAATTGGAGATCATTCATGTCTTACAAGTAGCTTCCTGCATGCATATGCGTCTATAGACACATACACTTAGTTACAAACAATAGGTGGAAAATGTTAATATATCAAAAAGAATGGCCCACATTTTTATCATTCACCAAAGATGTTAGGCGAACCTATGGTATAAAATGTGGAATTGCTTGGAGCCTTGCTTCTGATGCAATCAAAACCTCGAAAAAAAAGTTCATTGTCGTCTCTGCCCTCCCACCTATATCTCTCAAAAGAACAAGAGAAGCGACATACTCAAATTTGTCAAAACAATGCATGCACAATTCAAATTTATGCTGTATAAGTTTCGAGTAATCTATAGGTGCTCTTCAAGTTAAAATACTTGTAGTTCATGTAGATTTTTTTTTGTGGGGGTTGGGTGGTTGAGGGGTCGTTTCTTTGTATGAGCCGGAATAATGTGAAAGTGCGCATAATCAACCATTTTAAAGACATCTGTCGGATATGTTTGTTACATTATCCAAAACCTCCATGGACTGAAATATTTTCTTATCACTGCTCGGAAGGATGCGCAATATCCATTTCCATTTTTTTTTTTTTAATGCTGCCCAGAAATAAACATAAGCCCAAACAGGAAGACATAATGGCAGAGAGTGTAAGTTTGAGTTTCATGCTTGCGTCTCTCTATACGCCTTCATGGGTGCATCGAATTAGGAGTCCCGGGTATATACTGCGGATTTCCTCTCTATAAAATATAACGAAGTTGCTGCCTGCCCTTAGTTTAAAACGGGATCAGAAAGCATCTAGTGGATGGCTGTGGATAAGACGTACCGCTTTCTGGGCGAAAGGCAATTGAGACACGGCACCATTTTGTACCGGTGAAAGACGTGCGTCTGAATGTCAGGCTAATGAGGATGCTTCAATTACTAGTAACGACGCGGCAGCATAATGCAAAACTATATAGGCCTATGCGAAACAGTTTCTGAATAAATTGCCTTCAGCGTGGCTGCATTATGATATTGCATACAGACAGGTTTATCCTTTGTCCGCGTCTGTACTCAGATCGAGAAAGTACACCGAATTTATAGAGTGCTCTTGCCTTTCACCAGGGGAATTAAGCGAAGGTGGCGAGTTGTGCCACATCCCCTTTAATACGCACTGCTGACGTAACCTTTTTTCCTGAAATGACGTTCTCAACGCACCTTGAATTTTATCCATAACGAATGGTTTTTCGCTTTGCCATTACATCCACTCGTTTCCAAGTTCAGCAGTTGCACGGCATACGAAACCTTCGTTTGGTAATAGTGTGCCAATCATCATACAAAGTTTCTCACTCTGAAGTGAGGTCCGCAGAGGTGCGGCGATGAAATGAGCATACATTATGCGAAATCGATCATTACATTGTACAAATATGGAAGCAGACTGTGCAAATAGCGTGATTCCCTTCCTCCCCCTCCCCCCCCCCCCCCAAAAAAAAAAAAAAAGGATGTGGAGACTGCTGGTTGTAGTCGTGAGCAAAGACTGTCCAAAGTCTTGGTTGTGGCTGCGGTCGGAGATATAGAAACCCTTGCGGTCTGTTATTTAGGAGAAGTATACCTCGCTTAAATGGCTTATGATTGTCAGGAGTACAATCAAAATGTTGTAATTTTTTGGGGTTTTTTATTTTGTTTTTATTAGTTACTTCAAAGGAAATCGCAATATTTACAAATGGTTCTCAAAATTAACAAGATCATGAAACATAAAAATAATAAACAATAACCATAAAGTCACTTACACAGAATAGATACATACAGTGGCAGATATTTGAAATGTACAACAAATATCAATTATGTGCGAAACTCCGAGACGGAATAAACTCATCCAAAGATCACTAACATCACCAATTTTCCATTATTGCATACATATAACCAGGGAGGTGGTTACTTCCACCTCCCTGATATAACTAACCTCTTCAACATAACAGAGCCCAACCATTAAAGAAGTCCAGGACAAACAGAACTGGGTAGCGGAGCGATCCATGACACAAAACATAACCTCCCCCGTCCCCGCCACCAAAATGTTGTAGTTAATGTTTGTTCGTGGAGTACGCTGACATTCCATTCAGATGTGAAACACAATATGGATAGATATCGGTCTGTCCACCTATTCTATCGATACCAAGTGACAGGTTTTTTGATTGGTATAGAACATTAAATTAACATACCGCATAACTATCCTTATATGGTGGTAAACACGTAATAACGACCTTGATATCATTAATAACACATTCAGGATTGATATCGATAATTTTCTTTTTATCTAGAATCATTAATTTTCTTTACTGTCATTTCACTTAATTTCCATTTGCTTTGTAATTTTTTTTTCATATTCTTTATTGCCCAGCTTTTTCTATCCCGCGCTTCTATCTTTCTTTTCAAGCCGAAAGAGAGAGAGAGGGGGGGGGGGGGGGGGGGGGGGGGAGGGGGTGATTAAACAAGAGTTGGAGAGACGGCTCGTAGTTGTGAGAAGGCTTTAACCTGTGGCATATTATACATCGGCTGTCAATCATCGCTAATAGTTTTGACTTCCCCACAATAGGGCTAAAACCTCTCCCAGCTGAACGGATTGTGTTTGAGAATGCCACCATCGTCATAGTCAAGATTATTTCAGCTCTAATGCACAAGTCGAAAGCTGAATCGTCGCCATCCAACTGAAAACCAACAAACTGCATGTCATTTGAGGTGAATTAACGGCTTTATGTTAGCCGCAGCAGAATTTTCATATTTCCTCCGATGTCTCACCGGAAGTCTTGAATGACAAAGGGAGCGGGGGGGGGGGGGGGGAGGGGGAGGGGGTGGTAGAGGTTGAGGGGGTGATTTGTTACATTAACTGGGGTAATGAGACCAAGCGAACCGACCCACTTCCATGCCCGGGGTGATTTCCTGGCAAAGTGCGTCATTATATAGTGGGGTTAATAAACTTCGAAATGGGGAATATTATTATGGATTTTATATCGTATATGCGATGAAATTGACGACATACTTTACATGACTGTGCGTGTACGTGTCTATTTTCCCCATCCCTGCATAAGGGGATGTAAGTATAAGGGTTTGTATGAAGGAGAAGGGGAAAAAAATGAGAAATGGGAGACAAACAAGAAGAAACGGCAATGTTTTCTTGAAGAAGAAAGAGGAAAAAGCGCACGTACTGCTTCACAATGTTATGTTTTATAGATTAATGATGCGTGCGTTATTTGAGATATTTTTTATCGATTAAATATCAATGTAATCTTCATGACAAGAAGATAGAAAACTCTTATAGTCTTCGAACACATGAGTTACTACGTGGCCTAGGTCCTACGAAGTGAATTCTGTAGGAAATATACCTAAAAACATAAATACAACAAAACCAAAATGTTGGTAAAACAATGTGGAGAAAAGGAGAAGAAATAAAGTTCTTTCAAGGTGTGTGCGCTTCAGTTTTGAAGAGTCCCGTGTGGCCCATCAAGGCAAATTAACTATAAGTCTTTGGAAAAAGAGGAAGAGATAGAAAAAAAAAAAGACGATGAAGAAGAAATGAGTAGCCGTCACGCTTTGTAAGAGTTTAGTTATTTTCAACTGAGCAGTCAGAAAGTATCACAGACCTTTATCGACTATCTCATTTAATTTTATTTTACAGTCACGCTGACTGCGTCCCAAATATACTCGTTGACGATAATTAGGAATTCTATTACATTCGGCGCCGCAGAGGAGGCCGTGCTTGGGACGGTGTTTGGACTTATAACCAATTCGTCTACACTTTGATCACGGTCCAAGTCCAATCTAGAAACCTCAAACAGAAGCCGAACCAAGTACAAATAGAATATCACTCTTCAAAGAATTCAATTACGATGGACCACACGAACGGCAAATGTAGAATAACGATTCCCCTCCTGTTGGTTCCGCGAGACGCAATCTACTCTTTGGCGTACTTCATAAACTGCTTAATGGAGAAAGTGATTCTAATGACAATCAATTGCCAGAGTTTGAACACTGGACAGATTTTGTGAGGGTTTGTCGCTTGGCAATTGTAATGTAAACGTGCCAGTCCATTTCCAATGAGTATACACCCTGAGGTATAAGTCGCAGTTTTGTGAGTTCTGCTATAGGCCTTCGCATGCACCGTTTGAAAACTTTCACTCAGAAGATGTTTGTGGTGACCTCTGGAGACTTTTTCTGGTTTAATGCCCAGTAGTATATGGTCCCCATTTAGGGGTACTAGACATCAGCGAAGCAAGGCGGAATTTCGTTTTGCTCTCAATATCCTGCGCCTTTAGAGTTGAGACTTGCACTTGTACAGTCAACCCATCCAGGAAGGTAGGGAATAGAGACACCTATCACTCAATGCCTTCTTTGTCATTGTGTGTTTGTGTGTCTACAATCCTGTATAGGCCGAGGACACTTTTTTTTTCGGTGATGAAATGTGACAATTCTGTCGTTGGGAATAGTAATTCACTGTTTTAAAACACAAAAGTCATGACCATAAATTTACAGGGTGTGTTTGAAAATTTGCCGACGCAAGACAGGGCAATTTTACCGAGCTCGAAACATCGTATATTATTACTGTTTATGATTATCGTATTAAATCATGAAGAGACTCGGTGGAGTGATCAATCACACGGAATCTTTGGCACATTGTATGACCTAAAATTCTTCCGTGACCTCGTATGACCGAAAACGATAACCCACCGCTATCACCTTTCATCGGTTATCACACCCTTGGGAATTGATAAACAAGTTTGTTTGTTAATATTGTCCCCTTTGGTATTCTTTGTTTCTTTTCAACACATTTTTTTAAATTCATTTTCATTTCTTTTTATTTCATTTCCAACAATACAAAACATTTACATAGACGTAGTAACACAATATCAATACAGAGACAATGTTATATCGAAGAAAATACTGTGAATTAACAATACTGCGCATCTTTTTCTGATTATATGATTTTACTGAATCAAAATTAAAATTGCTGGAAATGGAGGAGACATGCTGAAAAGACAAGCTTGTATTTTGCAGTCTATTCGTGAACTATAACTAATTACTAAACTGAACTAATAACACCACGGAGGCAAATTGCTTGAGGAAAACAGGAGAGAAAGAAACACGCATACACACATACATATCTATACCAAAAACAAAACAAAACACGATTCGTCTATATGCACATAATCTTTGTAGACGAATTATTGGGTCATTAACATCGCTGAATAACATGCAACGGAAATGTGAAACATGTTTTCTCGTATGATGACACAGTCATACACTAGGCATTCAGTCTGATGTATACCTAATTGTCCTCTTCTCTTCTGTAATAATGTCTCCAGTCCTCATCCCCTCTGTCCTTTCTCATAACTCTTTATTCCTTCTTTCTTTTCACTTCTCTTATATACTGTTGTACTTCATTTTCATTTTTCTTCTCCTTTCTTTCACCCTTTTTTGTCATGTTTTTGCTTCCAACACATTTTTCCACCTTTCTCCTCTTCCTCTCATGCAATCTATATTCAGCAAAAATAAAAAATAAAATAAAAAGAAAGAGAGTAAACATTTCTTCAAGTTAATATTTCTCATAGAATATTTGGCTAGATATTAATGTTGTATATATCATGTTAAAGTATTTTAATTGGTTATCAGTCTGGTTGGTCAATAGAAAGAGAAACTTTACGCATGAGTGAACACATTTTATTTTCTCCCCGAAGGCAGAAAAGTAAAAATTGCAAAAATAGATGAGTTGCCATTCATGCGTATGCGCTCTTCCATATGATAATGAGAACAAAAGACAAATTTAACACTTGTAATAAGAAACCCAAATCAATTTGCAAAGATCGACCTATGATCTGTATATCACCTTTGTAGCCCCCAAAGATAAAGAAAGGCAAAGGAAAAAAAAAGAGAAAATAAAGAATCATCTGTCAAATCCAAATTCAAATGACATTGGAGAAAAAGTAATATTAGCAAATATGGTAGAATTTTGAAATACTATTTCAAATCAATAAAATCGAGAATGATATTTGATTCTTTAATTTGTCTCACTTATTCTTAAATTTCTAAATTAAGATAATGAAATAAAGAAATTCTGTCCATTTTATCACCTTTGCGGCTGACTACCGTCATTTGAAGTTTGAGTCGACAGAAAGTTATTTTCCCCTTTTAGTTTCCTACTTTGTTTTTGTTTGAGAATGATAAGATAGACAAGGGAAAGAAAACTTATTGTTGCTATTTCATTCATGTCTCTCATTGTGTTACATTTGTCTTTTTAAATCATTGCTATCTTGAAGGGTATTTGAAAATGAATGACAAAAATGTAAATTTCTGCAGTTTTTTTTTGTGCCTTGGAGGACAAAACCGAGTTTGTTCACTCATGCATAAAATTTTCAATTAAATAACCTAGGTATATGACACAATGATTTTTATCAAATCTTTTATGAAAAATATGAACTGGAAAAAGTGTTAACTTTTTTTTTTTTTTTTTTTGCTGAGTGTATTAAACTGTACACATTGACTACTTTTAATCGATTACTCGTGGCTATTAGGTCATAACTATAGAGACTGCATCGTCATAGCTACTATACTGATACTACTTTTAAAGTGCGCGTCGTTCTAATATCAATACCACTGTAATAAACCTACTTAAATTGCTACTTCTGTTGATACTGGTTCTGTTAGTGTTACTGGTTTATATACCATTAATCTGCTACTGCCACTTGACATGTCTACGTCGTTTTACTATATAGGCCTACACTGCCACTACCGACTGCTACTTTACTTGTATCGCTGCTGCTGCTGATACTACTACTACTACTACTACTACTACTAGTACTACTAGTACTACTAGTAGTACTACTACTACTACTACTACTTATACTTATATATGAGGTTACAGTACTCACGACCACATTCCCCCAAAACCATTTTATTTGTTTTCCATTTTTTCATTAATTTGTTATTACAGAAATGTATACCATAAAATGCTTTTCAGTTGTGGCATAAAACGAGCAAAATCGTATGTCACCAATCGTAGGACTGTCACATGTGTGCATGGTATAATAGGTCTGTCACATCGAAAGTGATCTTTAACCGCGTGTCATTTGGCCAGGGGAAAACTTGCTCGTTTCCCATAGAAATAAAAGTGTGTGTGAAAATAATGCTAAAGGTAAGATGAAGAGTTTCTGTTTTTTCCCCAGGAAGCGCTCGCACTTTTTGTTTTGTTTGTTTGTTTGTGGGGTTTTTTGACAAGGAAAAAGGATGCATCACACTTTTTTGTACGTTTGATGTCAATGTGTGTATTATGTGAGGTATAATGTATGTGTGTATGTATGTTTATACATGTATAATGTTTATATTGATCAAGTATACTAGCAACTTATGTAATAATGAAAGTGTATATTTTAGGGATCATGACAGTAGCACTTTCACTTTGCCTAAAAAAGATAGCAATAACGTGGGCGTTGCTAGCCGATAATAGCCCGTAATTTCAGCGTCTCCTCTTTCTTCCTTTGAAATTCTCAAGTACCCTGATGAAGTCATTCTGGTATACAAAACGTGGTATGCCACGTCATACTCTAGAAAACAAAGAGTTCAACGCTTCATTCAGTACGATCCTAAATATTTGAAATAAGATTTAATAAAAAAAAAATCAGTTTCACAAGACTTAGAGTCTGGTCAGTCGAAATTTCCAAGTCGAACGTGGAATTGTTTTCTGCTCTTTTTCCGTATGCCGGAAGTCTCATACATAGTTATTATCATGGCCTTATAAAGTCACATGAATGTCGGGCAAGTTCATTTGACAAGTCTTCCTGGGCTTAAGTTACCATTTCATATCATTTCTCCCACCAATCTCTTTTTGTTGTTGTTGTTGTTGTATAGGCCTACTTGTATACCTTTATGAGCAGAAAAGTGCAAGAGTATCTCAAGCAACACAGTCTATGAGTCTCAGAGGAGGTTGGTCTACTTTGGAAAAGGGAGTATTATAATCGAAGTCATTAATCCTCGTTACGGGATACATTCTTAGGAAAGTATATCACTACATGCAGGAAGGCTCCTTTGGAAGCTATGTGCTATTGTCAGAAGTCTTATTGTTGGCCCAAGGGGTAGACAAATCGCACTGACATCTTTCCGCACTGGAATGGGCGGGACTCTCCCACAGAATGCCCACCCTTTCCCTTATGCTCCCATGCACCCCTCGCGGGCTCCCATCTTGCATTGCGGCATACGAACTCTACAAGTTATCCGTTCCATCCTCGATTCGGATCCCTTCATCCTCGGATAAGCACTCTCACATACATCCTTGTCAACTTTTGTTAGCTTGACTGTCGATGGATTCCTTTGGAGAGTGCAATTTTTTTTTCAGGGTTCGCTCTCGATGTGAAAAGGAAAATACTGAGATATAGGGAGGAGTCAGAATGCTATGGAAACCAGCGTGAGAATGAGGTGGAGGAAAGTGAGCAGAAAAAGAGAGGAAATAGAGGGAGAAGGAGGAGACGATGTGATTAACAAGAAAAGGCAGCATGTAGCAGCGAGATGAATCGTTGAGGAAGAAGATGAAAGGACGACAAGGAGAAAATAACGAGGAAATGATTGAGATGGAAAAGGAGAATGAAGATTAACAGCGCAACAAAAACGAGACGAAAGGAATAAGTAGAAATACGAATAGGAGGGTAGCGGGAGGGGATGAAGAAGAACTATAGGAGAAAACTCCAGAGGAGAACCTTGAAAGATCGGGGAAAGTATATCATTAAAAAAAACACACAAAAATAAACAATTAAAGAAAAAGACCGCATGGGGGGGGGGGGGGGGAGGGGGTGAATGGGGAGGGAGAAACCAGAGAAGGCGACGTATTTTTTGACGTGTTTCAGAGAATGCCTCATACAATACTGTAGTTGGTTGGTGCGTGAGCGTGTGTGTCTTACGGCTAAAGCCAATGCTTTGAGATGATGTATATTATAACAAGATATGAATATATTGTGGAATTTGATTGCTTTAAAGATATTTGAGTGAAGTGCAGAGATTGAGATGAGAGCAGGCACCTTAGTACTGCATGGGGGGGGGGGGGGGTAGGTAAGAGGACAGGTAGGGATGTTATCTTTTTTCTTGTTTTAGCAACTACGTGTAAGTCTATGTTTGAATGTAAGTTGTAGCCCTATGTATTTCGGGTCACGCACCGATTGTTTTTTTTTAAATCAAAATATTGCTGATTGTATATTGTGTTTAAACATTCAAGGTGAATGTTTTTGTTATGTAAAATTACAGAAATCAAATAAAGATTACTGAAAAAAAATGATTGTGAAAAGAATACAGATAAAGAATGGGAGGGAGAGGGAGTGCATGGTTGCAGTGCAATATCTAGAGTTCTATCCTGTATGTGATTGAAATTCATTCCATTCAATAACGAACGAAGAGTCGAGCTGAGCAGTTAAGAGGCAAAATTGCTCTTTCTCTCGAATAGGAGGGCCTGAGAACACACAAACATAACCAAACTCCACAAAACATGAGGTGCCAACTTTTGGACACACGTGTGCGAGAGAGTCATAACTCACATGCACGCAAAATCCCGCTTCATTCGTTCGTCGCAAAGAGCAGAGTGCATAACCCAGTGAAGTGGTCCGCCTCACAGTTCCATGACATTTGCTCCTGCGACAATATTGCTCCCATGAAATACCTGCACGTAAAGCCAAACATAAATTATACCCACAAACATAACCCTAACCTTAATCATAATCCTCTCATCAAACTAAACCTAAAACCCTATTTCAACCCTAACCCTAACCGTAAGTCAGTCCTTGGGGAAAATAAGACCAGAGCAATTGTCGCAGAAGCAAATGTCGTGTTACCCCGCCTCACACAAGTGGACCCCATGGAAGACCAGCTAGTCCAGCTGAATACAGGAGAATGGGCTATCCTTCCATCTTCTCATATGGAAAATGAACAGATTGATCGACAACCTTTTCATACCCGTACACGATATTGGGGAAGGGGGGTGGGGGTGACGGGAGTGGACAACATTATAGAGAAGAGACACAACTCAACTCAACTTGTACTTTTTTTTCTCTCTCTCTTTTTACGTAGACCATCTTACACTATGGAAACAATTGATATCAAAATTAAACCTAATATGGAGTGTCGTATGACCTTCAGCTCAATCTAGGTCCCTATCTGTAAAGTGAGCCTCCGCCTAGGTATTAATTTAAATAAATAGCGAACTGATAAATCATATTACTGCTCAATCAGACAGACTTAAGTACGCACTGTGTGAGCACTTTTGCGCCAATATCCGTTCAAAAGTCTTGCTTCGCCCAATAATGACCCCTCTTTCCTTAACCCTCAAAATGTTAATCAAAATCCTTTGCTGGACAGGGTTTGGGCCTTTTTGCCTTTAGATGGCGCGCAATCACTTCACTTTTCTAAACTTCCTCTCGGGATAAAATGAAGTGATTACTTCCCTAGGTTGTAAACTATTAAACAATTAACTGTCTGAATATTTTATGGTGATGTCCCAAGCTGTATCTCGACTTGTGTATGACAAGTGCTATAGCATCGATATAAAATTGATTGTTACAATGTCCCCTCGTTAGACTATTGTAGGCTAAACTGGTACACCCTTGCTTGAAGTTGAAGATACGCGCGTAATTTTCATGGGACGCCAACTGCATAAAGAAAAAAATAAGTGTGATTGACATTGCATTTGGGAGAAGTAATCAACGCTGGACTGCACAGTGTGACTTCGATCGATACCATTCAAATGCACGTTTATGTTCTCCTTATGTTTCTGGTGCTCTATTTATTCTCTCCATTACAGATATTACTCCCCTTCACTCCTTCTCTCTTTGGGGGAGGGTAGAGAGAGGGAGAAATTACAATGGAACATTGTCCGCTCCCAGCTAGCCGATATGGAATGCCATGCCTTAAATATCATATTCGTCATCGATGAAAGAGCGGTCGATGTACGTTACACGATCCGCTTCACCTCGTAGCACAACAGCCTCCGGACGAAATCTGTCACATAGGCAAACAAAGGACACACCCGATCCTATACCAATACTCGTTGTCATGGTTACAGCATAAGTGGCATGAGCGCGGTTCGTTAGAATAGCTAGTGGAGTTGGCCTATCGTCTGCTGTGCGAGTAACTAGTAATTGCGGAAGGCGGAAAAGCTGATGCGAGAAAAAGGAATTCATTCAGTGGCTCGAAGGTGACAGAATAAATAACAATACGCTATCCATTATCAGTCCTTGGCATGGCTGTTCGTATTATGGGGGAGAGTTGAAGGGGGGTCACGAAATGGAGGTCGACACAGCAGATCGTAGACCACGATGAGTGGACTGTATCCTGGCAGCCACGCCCAAGTGCGGGCTCTCACCATAAATTATCATATGATATACAAGGAAAACGAAAATTTTGCAGAAGTTCGATTTTCTTTCAAGTAACGTATGAAAGAAAGGATTAGGATGAAATTACATGCGTATGTGTTCGTGTGTGTGTGTGTGTGTGTGTGTGTGTGTGTGTGTGTGTGTGTGTGTGTGTTTGTGTGTTACTGAACATTTTAACCCAACTAGCCCCACATACTCAAAGCCGTGTTTGCATTTTGCATGAAACGTAGAAAGTGGCAACTTATGTTACTCTTCCACGTCCGAAGTCGAATTTTCGTTCTTCGATTATTCGCAACAAATTTCTGTAGCAATCCTTCCTTTTCTTTTTCTAAAAAGCCCCCCGGAAAACAACATGAAATTTGATAACCGAAATTACTCGAAAAGTGGGCCTTTAACGCGAAAAAGGTTTGGTCATTCATTGGTATCATCGTCATAGACAGAGAACGCGGAAATGCCTCAATTTATACACAGTGCCGAAAGTAAATGCGTGAATCACACCGAATAGCCTCTTTTCCCCTACTCTTTAGATTCACAGAGCGTATGGAAATGATCTGAGGACTAAAATGAAAGAAAAAGTAAAGAAACGTGGGAAAAACCCTACTTAACAGTAAATACACAAAAAAGAAGAAGAATCAAGTTGGATCTAGTTTAATTACGCAATACTGAAATGTGCAGGATTGAAAAAGAAAAACCTCAAAGAATATCTCATTCTCTGATTTGCGGGAACTGATCCGACATACTCAAGTGTTTAGGCGTGTGATATATAACCGGGGAAAAATTGTTTTGGGATTGGTGAACTTAAATTTGATGAGTGATTTATGTTGGAAAGTATACAAGATGCTAGCGGTAGTTCTTCGACATGACCAGGGGCATATACATTATACTTCATAACGCATATCGTCATTCTTGGCGGTAGATGTAAATTCATATGTGACATCAAGAGCTAGTTTGACTCACCCTTTTTTGGATAACCTCTCAAAACTTGAATTATGTGGGGTTTTCATGTCAAAGTACGTGATGGCAATATAATCATAAGAGTGTAGAAAACGAATCAAGTTATTCTCCAGCTGTCCGGATTATCCAAAGGTTATTCAGCACCTTCCAGCTTTCCTTTTGTTGTAGTCTGATACATGCTAAAGGCATTGGACATAAAAATGCACTGTGGTTATTATTGTGACGCTACAATTCCATATGTTTGCGGTCTTTAATCTTGTAATCTCATCATCACTATAGTTTTTTGTTTTGTATATGTCTTGTTTTCGTGAGAAATCTTGTTTTCGTGAGAAATTTCGTGGAAATGAGTGTGATATAATGAAATAGATGAGTCATAATGAATTGGGAAAAAAACTCAGTAACGTGACAGTTGCAGAAAGTTATTCATTTATTATATATGTATCAAATATTAAGAGAGTATAATGCAAGGAGGCTATGCACGGTGACTATGACTTCGCCTCACAACCCCAGTTGATATGTAAATTATGATCAATATTTAATAAATCACTTTCTGATCAGTGATTCTGCAACTCACTCTCTTTCTAGTGTAAAGGCCCTTTTATTGTAAACAGTGATGAGTGATAATTGTTATGATAAAACTTCATAGAAGGAAGGAAGGATGATTTTTTTTTATTTTTTACTCTTAACCATTTCAGGGGGGAAAAAAGATTATTAGCAAATGTTTGCTTGTAAGTTAGCAGGGAAAAAGACATCGTCATCATCGCATACGTGTAGCATGTAATGTGACTATTCCATGGACGATTACTATAGATTCCATATCCTTAGAAGTGTTCTTCTTTTTATCAGGTTTACATGTTGCTCTCACTGTCGTAGCCGCCGTAAGTGCGATTACATATCGTGTTCAGGTTGACATTGATATAGCAATTGAAAAAAAAAAACCACTACAAAGAACTCGTCGAGAGAATTGGTTATTTTACTTCGATGTATCGCTTAAAATGATATAGAATGCTAAAATTTTAGCAAATCGAACATGAATTTAGAAAGTTATCGAATCGTGAAGCTTCTCTTGTGTTCACAAAATTCATGCGAATTGTAAGAGGCGTGATGTCTCCCGTTGGTGTTTTTGACAAAATTAGTATTAAAATCGTGTTCTGTCAATACTTTAGCAGCTTCATCCTCTTTCTCAATAATAGTCATCCTTGCTTTTAGGTTAATCCATTAGGGACCGACTAATGCTTACAAGCATAATTGTTTTTAGTTGGTTTCATCATGTTTCACACTTTTGTTTTCGTAACGAATCTAATGCTTTGATTCCATCATTTACCCTCAGATAGCCTTGTGTTGTCGATTCGTCTGATATCATTTCATTTAGTTTTATGTTTTGTGTGGTAATATGATGCTTTAGATGTTTTTTTTTTCCAGTGATATGTATTGTATTTGGTTTTCTTGTGAAATGTGAGAAAAACTTCGTTTATTGCAAGGCAGACACAGGGTTAAATTGCACTTTAATTCACTGTATTCTGCATCAAAGCCATCTTGGACACGAGAGTGTAGAATTTCTCTTTGAAGGGGATTCCAGACCAGTCATAAAAAAAAGAGTTTGTCTGAAAAGACAGAGTAAATCTCTACAAGCTAAATTTTGACAATTTGAAACGAAAAATTGGACAAAAATTAGGGAAGTTGTGAAATTGTGAAGTTTCACTAAATTTTGCAGAGCAGTTCTTGAACAACGAGAATGTGCAAATGAATTAGCTAATGATGTCATGACCTCACAATTTTCAATTGATCGTGTAGAAAAGAATGACAAAAATATCATTTTTTTGGCTATAATAAATGTGAAAAATGATATCACCGAATAACTTCGGTATTATAATCACTCAGATATTATATCCAAATTTTAGACTGGAGCATATATAATGTATGTCAGCAAAGTGGAAATTTCAAGTTTTTGTGTGCAAAGTATAGGCCTATATTTTTCTCTCTTTTCTTTTTCCGTGTAAAACAACAGCAATAGGCCTATATGGCAAGTTGTGAGGGGATGACATCAGTAGGGGATGACATCAGTTTTCTTATTTGCATATTCATACTGACTGTTCGAGAAGTGTTTGGTAAGAATAAACGAAACTTCTAATTTCATAACTTCCTTAATTCTCAACCGATTCTGATAAAATCCTCACCATTGTGCTTGCGGAAAAGATTTTTTTTCTTCTTTTTTTTTTTTAATCAGACTTTTTTTCTTTTAACATGACCGGTATTTCCCTTGAACCCGCATCCTCGTGAGCTCGTATAAACAAAAGTAAACTGAGAGCGATGCACGTGGCTGTATTGGGCACTCTCCCGCGTATATTACCCCGCCTCGACATCTCCGGTGTCGAACATTATACATACGTGTGGATGCCAACATAAGCAGGATGGCTGCCGTATATCATTTCTTATAGATAATATATTAGGGAAATATATTGTACAGAGGTGTACAGTATTGAGATATTAGTGGGCGATGGCCATATATCATGTTCCTTCCTGCGTGCAGACTCTTGAACTATATATTATAGGCCCATATTGTTGTTTTTTATGAAGAAAGCACAACTAATCTTTTTTTTTCATGGTATTTTTTGCACTTTTATTATGGACGTGTTGAAAATGAAAATGAATATGAAATGAAAAATAAATCACGAGTCTTAATATTATGCGGTTTCAGCCTGAATTAAAAGTATTGTTTACCATTTGCAGATGAAACAAAGACCCAGCTTTAGTTAGTGATATACTAGTAAACAACCAATGAAACAAAATGTTAACCAGTTAGGCCTATAATCATTGTTTAATATTGTTAAATATACAAAATGTGAACAATAGTTAGAATAAAATTGTTTCTAGAATAAACTATATAGACAGTTATGGTTTATTGAGAAAAAGAGTGATATTTCCTTAGGCTTTATTTCGAATTTTTTTTATATGGTAGAATGTTTCGTGATACAACTGACTTACACATGTGCATCAAATGTGATTAACTGCTCCCAATGGTAAACAGTATCTTTAATTAACCATGATAAGGCCTCGTCGTCTCCTGAATGCTGTGCAGTGTACATTGTTTTAATGCCTATCCCCGTCCCTCATGTCTTTCATCGCATGTCTCTCTTTAAATAGCAGCTGCTTATTTGCATAGATGTGTTTATACGATGTGTGGTGTTACACACGCTCCTAGATCCCTCTGGACATCAATTGGGTAAAATATAACGTCATACTTCTTGGTATCAGGAAGATGGGTGGAGGTTAACTCTCTAGCTCGTCTGACATTCGCCTAAAGCATAGCGGTGTTAGAGAAGCTCTCTCACATCTTCCTGCGATTAGTAAGTGTTCCGGTCATCAAGATGAAGGACGGTGTAGAGCGAAAATAAAATCGTTTCTCCCTATCAGTTTTTGGCGTAGACAATTGTCGAGGTGATTTAAGACTATAGTGTATGACTGTTATAGTTATGATCGAAATCTGCCATAACTGTAGACGATGTGCTGGACACTAACAATAAAAATCAAGCTGCCGTGGTTCTTTGAGCAGACTTTTTTTTTTAAAATTTGATTGCGGTAATGATGAGGATGATAGTCACAAGGGCAGTGATGATAAGATAATTCATTAATGAGACCCGTTCATTGATGATGAGGCGTGTTGTCGCTGACATGTTGATAGAGGACATGTGGACTGTGCAATGACAGGGCAGGTGGTCATGTTGAAGGTGTTGGGGTATAACTTATAATTCACTGTGTGGCAAATCTTTTTCACAATCCCTTGAAGAATAAATAAACCTAGAAGTGTCTATCTCTTTCTGTTTTGAATGTGCTCGAGTATAAAGCTATAAGCCAATAAGCCTTTATTTAGGGTTCTGTTGTTGACGATGTTGTTGTTGTTGTTTGTTTTTTCTGGGACTGGGAAGATTCAGTGTCCATCTCTTTATATTCCTGGTGTGCGGATTGTCTATTAAAGCGAAAACGTGTTGCAAATGGTTTTTGACATTCAAATTTTCAAAGTTATGGTACTTAGAAATAGATGAATAAAAGTTTGCTTAAGGTCTCATTTTTGAAAGAGCATAAGTCAAGTTAAGTTTTGAACATGTTTTCTTTTCTTTCTTTTTTTTACGAACATACGCCCCATACCCTTCATCACAACAAGCCTTTGTTTAAGGGTTCTCTTTTTTTTTTCCAGACGCACTGTACAGGAGAATAGATACTCTGAAAGAAAAGCTTGCCTCCATGACGCAATAGTGAAAACCAGGGAGTTCTCTCAGCTCCCCTAGTTGAATACAAAGGACCTCAGTTGTAAACCTAAGCCACGACGCCTTGATTAGATGCCATCAGAAACCTTGCTACCTGTTCCGCAGCCTTGCATGGTGCTCAGGTGTAGCTCCTGAGGATATACTCTCTTCATGCATGCATGCAGGAGAAGGCATAGACTGCAATAACGAGTTGAATCATATGGAATAGAGAGCACTTATAAGCTTGTCCTTGATATCATGTTTCATCGATTGGAGTGTCCTCTACGTCCATGCAGGGTACATGATCATGATCTATATATAGAAATTGCTGTCGTCATTTGTTAGATACACACACGCTCATACACACATACACACATTGTCCGAGTTCGAAACGGTTTCCCCCTGTACTCATCCTCTTCCTCTCAAGGTGTATTACCAAAGACTACAGCAGCGTCAAATGTTCTTTATACATCAGCAGGAACACATTCCCAGCTGTAGGCTAAAACTGACATGCATTATGTTTTCACGAATCAGATGTGCGTTACTACGTTATCTTCCGCTGCACTTGTAGTCAGTAATGACTTAAAAAGCATTGTAATTTGGCCAAAGTTTCCCATCATGTAGTTTTGACAAAGACGTTACATCTAAAAAAGAAAAAAAGAATATAAAAATACGACGCAAACGACCTACAAAAATGTAATTGCCAATTTTTCTGAATTTCCTATTTCCATTTGGTATTTCCAAGCTTAGCCTTGGATACTGCAGCGTTCAAATACTTTACCCTGTGCTGGACAGTGTAACAGGGCTTTCTTTAGTTAGATAATAGGATCCCGACTACACTGTAAGAGACGGTCTATTCATGGTGAAGTTTTGTTTCAGATCACCTTTGAATCGTGCGCTATTCTGCCGTAATATTGTGTGCTTGGAACCCTGCCTCGAATCTTGAGCATTGGAAGTCACTGCCCCTGTTTGCATTAACGGATGTAGAGGTAGATGTGTGTTGCGATGGATTCAAAGTGATAGCGCTGGGAGCATTTTGTGCCTCATGGGATATTAACTTGATTTGGAGACACTTGCCTGTCACGATTTTGGGAACACTCAAGCACCTGACCTTTATACGTTCAAGGGATGGTATATTATGTGAGTATTCAGCTTTTAACTTTTTTGCAAGATACACTGTAGGTAGCCTACTTAGAAACCACTTTATGAAATGTTTAAGAACATACAATTTTGAGAGGACATGGAGGAATTCAAACTTTATTAAATGAAAATCGCGTTTGAAATGTTTGAAAATTTCAAAAACAGAGTAAAGCAAAGCGATTCTTATAAAAGGTGGGTCCCACTCTTTATGAGGATCGCTTTGTTTGGGATATCTCAGTCATTTCAAAACCAATTTTCATCAAATATACTTTGAATTCCTTTTAGACTTATGTGCTCTTTAATATTCCATAACGGTTTTTTTCATTTTCTAAAAGAATCGTAAGGGGGGAAAACAACGTTGTAAACCTGAAGCTCTGTCTCAACCGAAACTGTACCATCCCTTTCACCAATCGCATGGGGCACATCATTACTATTGGCGTTAAATACAAAACACATATCCATCCGAACGGTTTGAAACGTTATTGGGTTACTCAGTCTCCCGAAAATAGCATTTAAAATCCTGAAGTCCGAGTGTATGTTCTCAACATCAAGTATATATAGTTATCGATTGTTATACAATAAATATCTTGAGTTAAAGTATTCCCACTTATCAAAGTGACTCAACCTAAATTCTGTGTGTTTTTTGTCATCATTACCATCACTCCCCCCCCCCAAAAAAAAAGTCCTAGCCGACGTCTTAACTATAGCCAACCAAACGAACGAACAAACCCACAGTTATTCCTGATGCGTTCTTCGATGGCACATTTTCCACGCGTCGCAAATCATCAGTCTCTTTTTGATATAGTTTGCAAACTGTTTTCAAGAAAAATTTTCTTCCAGTGTGAGAACACGGTAATTAATCACGTGATGTTTATTCAGCCTGTAATGGTACTTGATTAACCCATATGATATATCACAATGCTGAAGGAGTCCCAGATTTGCATCGTGCAATTGATTTCCTCATTGCCTTAAATGTTCGTAGATATTATATATATATATATATATATATTGATTGTTTGTTTGTTTAAAGAAGGAGGATAAATTATATCCGTCATGATTCCGACAAAAAAAGAAAAAAGAAAAAGAAAAACACCCGATGTTCGAATCTTTCGGGCTATGAAATTCCGTAATTCCGTGTCTCTCTGTTTAGTAAACATAAGAGAGATATGATTGCAGTATTATGGGAAAATTCTATCCAGCAATTTTGTTAATTATAGTCTTTTCCTTACAACTCATGGTTACTTAAGTGGGCTTCGACTGCATTATCAATGATATAAAGAAAAAGTGAAATTCGTCAGAAGATGGAATGTTGTTTTGAATCGTGCTTCCGTCTCTTTCGTGATCATCGAATGAAGGAAAAAATCAGAAATGATGTCAAATATGCGCTTTACACTTGTATGCTTCATAATTTCTTGGTTTTGATTTCCATATCAAAACCTCATCACATTCAAATACAAGCGATATAAGATGCTTTACCAAGGAGGTTCTCTCAAACCTCCTTGGTTTTACGTAGAAAAACAATAATGGCAGATAGCCAGTCATCACAGAAGTGACAATAATTGCTACTTCTGGTCTTCCATGTTAGCGGAATACTAGCCACATTACATCGCACATTTAAATGCTAGGTTGTTGATATTAGAGTCAGCAGCTGGTATTTATGCACGCATACACTATAGAATGTATGTATGAGGGTTTTGTTTTGTTTTGTTTTTCTTTCTTTCCCGGTCAAGTTTTGTGATACATTCAGTTCAGTTTGCCGATATTTTAAAAGGGGACCCCATGATAATACAAATTCGACAGAAAAAAGCCTATAACAAACAATCCAGTTGCTTTGCATGCTATACGCCGACGTCATCACGCCATTATCATGCGTTACTCACGTCGAAAGTACAAGAAGTTGATGTCTTCCTGTATATAAAGAACTATATATTACCGTTGTCATTAGGAACGATTTATTCAATTAATAGGACATAAAAACTGTATTTATGACTCTATTAACAATAGTAAGCATCAAATGAGGCAGTGAGCCAAAAATAAGCAGCCATTTGATTGTGCAGGATGTAATGAATACATTAACGGGGAAAGGCCCTATACCTCTCCTTTCTGTACATGATGGGAGTACTCTGTTTCAGAGAAGGAGCATCTTGTGGGCTTGAAATGATTATGTGCTATATGATAAACATGAAACACAGTCCCAATTATAATCACTACTTGAGGTATCTCACGTCATTTCCTGCAATTACAAGTGTCCTGCGTGTATTCCAAGAATAAATGCTCTCGATTCTGCAATGTGAAACTAGGAGGAGGAAGAGAGGTTTTGCGGTAACATCAGCTTGTATGTATAGCACTGATTACTAGAGAGAGTTCAGTGGTATGATAACTGCTGGAGTGTGTGGACGGACTGTCGAGAGAAGACCACAGAAAGAGGAGTGTGAAGGAGGTAAGCGAGGGAGGGAGAGTGTATATAAGAAGGGAAATAGCGACAGGGTCGAAGGGCTGCTGTGAGCTTGGACGGTGAAGAGACGGGAAGATATAGGAGACAGGGACAGTTGTAAAGGAAGAATAGAGTGAGAATTGGGTAAAGGATTCGGAAATCAGTGGGAGGAGAAAGCTTAACCAGCAAGGAAGGAGGAGAGGGGGAAGGAGACGGTTGGGAAATATTGGAGATAGCTGAGAGAGAACTGATGGAAGGTGTGCAATGGCGAACGATGTATCACAAAACGAAGCGAGAAAACGAAGCCGGTAAGCAATGGAGATCGAATGCTGACAATGGAGCGCGGAATCAAAAAAAGAAGGAATAATCATTAGAATTTTAGCATTGAAATGGACTCTGCGGAAGAGGAAATGTGGGAGAGGAGACATATAAGAAGTCCTGAAATGGAAGAGAAGAACTGAGAAATACTATTAGTTCCTGTAAACAACTGAACACTGGTGATGTTGGTCTGAAAAGGACCTTTGGGTTGTGAGGAAATGTAGTTTGATCATGGCTTCAAACTAGGTAAAATGGAAACAGGATAAGAAGGCTTCTTTCCCCTCTCATTTTCTCTCTCTCTTTCTGTTTAGACTCACTTTCTTTTTCCTCCATCTCGTACATTCTTCTGCAGCTGTTTGAATTCATCAACGATACGAGTTCTGGTCTACCAAGACAATGTTCAGTAGCTGTCGAACGTGCTGGCGGGGAACTACGGGGAACCTGTCGCTCGATTCCTGCCGATGTCGACTTGACCGCTTCCCAACCTTGCCCAAGTTTGACCTTTTTAACACCACCGTGACCGATGTTCCCACTGTGGCGCCCTCGACGATCGCAGGCGAGACGAAGTCGGTCTATTCAGTCCTGACCACCAGAGGGCGTACTGTGGAATACGAGTACCCAGCTGAGACTGCATCGCCGCCAGTCGTACCCGTAGACCCCGAGACGAACAACAAGACACGAGCGTGGATTGCCGAGAGATCAGGTATGCCGATGAAAGAGAGAATGCTGATTGTTTTCATTTTAGCTGTTCCAGCTTTTGTTAGTCAGTCTCCACTGGAAATAAAAAACCCACCTGCACATTCTTGGTATTTGTAATTTACATGTTTGATTGTTTTGTTGCTTTTTTTTTTGGTGGAGTAGTTTTTGTTCTGTATGCCCTATGTATTTCTTCATTCTTATTTATTGTTATTGATTTGTTAGTTTAGAAAATTAAACCTATTACCAACATTTCATCCGAAGAGACCTCCAAATTGAATCAACATACTTAGATATGCATAAGTTGTGGCATGTTTTGTGTATAAAGATGATGAAATACAAATGTATGTGGGAATATGGCGAAATTAATTGCTTCATTCGTTCGAGGTAATTGCAGTTGTAAATGTGTGTAGGTATGCATATTCGCGTGTATGTGTATTGTGTGTATTGGAGGTAATTGACAAGTTTTGCTAGGCGAGTGATAACGGCGTTTGGATGAGTTTATCGTGTTTATTCTCCAATAGCATCTTGTATCCATGTCATCAGCTCTATATTCGTTGATATCATTCTACCAGCTACCATCAGGATACTAGTAGCAGCAAGTGTCTCCCTTGTGTTTGCCGTCCTTCTCATCTGTATCCTGGTCTGCCTCGTCAGGAGAAAGAAGAAGAAAGCGTAAGTATGGCGCCATCACACGGGAGCGCCACTCCATGTTCCAAGAAGCCAGTTCGTTGTCCCACTTTGCGCATAATAAATGAGCAGAAAATGTCATCTGTGATAACGGGCATGTTGGTTTGTAAATTCACTGAGATAAAGCATCGGTTATGAAATGTCCTGATTATGGAGCGTGCCATGACGTCTACCTGACAACAACAAAGTGGTCATTGAAGCTTTGTATCTGCAGAGACGTGAGATCACCTCGCTGGTATCTGGCAGAAAAGGTTTGTTAATGCATTCAATGTCAAACAAGCAGATGAATGCTTTCCCTAGTGTAAATTGACGTGCCATTCTAGTCATCTACGCAGGGTCATTCTTTGTGTGAACATGAGCTCTATATATTACGTCTAGCAAGGTATAGGCTAATCCACTATGTCGCATTGACAATGACTTATGGCTGTTTTCACTGAGCAGGAGAATGATTTTCGAAAAAAATGGCAAAGTCCAACAATTGGAGAAGTTTTTCTCCGAATGTGTTCCGACAATGGGGCCGAGAACTTTTCTTGCGCAGTTTGTGACTATTTGTGTAATTCCAACGACTTTATTACAATGATCAAGCAAAGATGATTCATTATGGGTGCTAAACTTTGGGCCCAGAAACATACAATCTCGTGATGTTTTATGCACACATTTAATAGGAGAGTTTTCAGCCACTGATAGCATCACCACGTGATTATCTCCTTACACTTCTATGAAAGCATGTGAAAGTGTAAATTACATGCTTTTTCGTGGCATTGCGATGATGCTACCTCTCTATCTTGTCTGTCTCACTGTATTTTTTTTAAAAACTCAAAGTCAATTATAGCATGACGTAGGAAAGAGAACCCATCCTTATATCAACATATATTTCAGTTCTTATGAAATGAATACCTTGAGATCAATCTGGATACAGTCCAGTAATCCCCTCGCTGTCTATCCCATTCCTGTCCTATTTAATTCTTTCATCTTTACTCTCCTCACATCATCCTTCATCTCATTATTGTCGATTTCTGTCTGCAAACGAGGCAAACGGACTACCATGGGGCTAAACACAACGTAGAAGTAGAATGATAGATATAGGGTGGCAAATTCTGTATGGCGTGAGATTTGACTTGAAACTTCTCCGAGTCACGATACAACCTGTGCTTTGTAAACTATTGTAATTTTCAAGTTGGTTTTATACTCTCTAATATTATCATCCGATCAAACTATATGTCCTGTTGTTTTCAAGTTGTTGATGATATAAACCGTGTTTTCCAGGTAATCATGGTATGGTATTTACTTGATTGTATGAGGGAAAAAAGAAATCGTCAAATTGTTTTTATTTTGCATTGTTGTTTCGCAGAACTTATAGTTTTCCTCAGCGGCCAGAGACCGAGGGATGTGAAACGGGCGAGGGTCCCCGGGAGGTGACCACAGTGGCTCCGCAAGAAAGCAGCACCAGTAATTTTCCCCTGGTGCCTATCGACCCCATCCGCCAAGAAGCGGCCGTCTCCCAGTCCCCCAAGACCGACGCAACTCCGGATCCTGAACCCCCAGCAACTCGGCAACGATTTCCCATGCTGAAGAAAGTAACTGCGACCGTTGTGAACAACGGTCCGCCGAAGAGGGTCGCTCGCCCGGTGAGCCGGCACGATTCCACCGCTCCTCTCGTGGACCACGAGGCCGCTGCATTGCGAGACAAATGGAAAGACATGTCACACGCATCGGCTGATCACAGAAACTATCATCGGGCGTCGTCACTGGATGACGATGAACGAAACTTTAGCAATTCCACCCACAATGATAAATTGTCAACGTTAGACGAGGTGGGTGAAAGGACGAGTAAGGAGCCGACCCAGTTGGAAATTTTACCCTCGCGTCGTTTTCCCGCCAAAAGCCTCGTTGGCACCCCTTCGGACAGACGAGCGATCAAAAGACCCGATTCATCAACTCCTTTATTTCACAGCGATTCGGTGGATAGCGTAGAAGTTGGAGTGGCTTAATGTGCTTGGCTTTTCAATAGCATTTGCTTACGTCCATGTACTTGTATAAAACGAGCAGCAACTATGGACGTGTCGTGGCAAGATGATGAGTTGCAGAGAAGTCGACGATAAGGATTCACGCGTGCATTTCCACTTTATTGCCAGTTTAGAATCACTCCCACGCTTTACGGCCTAATGCCTTACTGTCGCTCTCTGCTTTCTTCAATTTGAGTGTATGAACGATTCCTCTGTAGCATTGATTGCCTTCCTTTACCGTAACGCTTCCACACCTTTTTGATTCTTCCCGTCTCTCATTTCTCACCTTTTACACCTACAATTTCTGTTCATTGACTGATAGCGAAAGAAAAAAAAAACCGTATACATACGATGCTTCGCACATCCTAGTTATGGCTATACTTAATCAGTGGAATTTCTACCTGAATGGTTGTTGCAATGCAGATAAACGACAGATTCAGGATAACTCCTTCGAGGAAATCATGCAATTGGCTTTGCCATTTGTGGAAAGTGTTTGTAAATTTTTGGATTAACTTATTTATCTATCTATTTATTTATTTCATGTAAACAAAAATGACTATTACCTGCTTGATTTTATTGGTGTCTTACCCGCAACATTAAGAGCGAATTTTGCAGAGGAGATATAATAATTATATTTGATTTAAATCAAGACACACATTCGACAAAAGAATCACGAAAGTGCCTTGATTTCAGTCAGGTAGTACGTGTAATTATTGAGAATTATAAAGACAAATGTCACTCAATGTCTGTGTAGGCTAATTGAAATTCAAAGGCCATGATGAAACTGACTTTAATAGATTTGATATCCATTTCTCGATCATTTACATAAAAAAAGTAAATGGAAAAAAAAAGATGTAAAAATGCGGTTTTAGACGAATAATAGCCGTGGGAGCGAGTTTTAAACAAACAATGGAAGTCAGTTTTTACTGTTAAAGAAACAAACATACACACAATTTCCAGCAATACCAGTCTCTGACTGTGATGTACGTTGGCGTTTGAATCAACTCTTCTGACATAATAATTATTTTGTTCCAATATTTTGCAGTTTTCCGATATTCAACAGTGTGTATGTTTACATCACAAATCCATAACCTTCACGCTCAGTGTTTCGCGATTTGCAATCGGCATGATTGGTGAAATGTAATTATCTTCGTCATACAATAAATCATGTAGTCTTGTTTTCAAAGGCCCTCAACCTGTAGTATGCGTTTACAGTCGTGCACGGAGATAGCCGAAGCCGGAGGCGTCGGCGCGAGTCCTCTCCCCGTCTTTTCGTGACGTCCCTATGCTCGCTTCTCTTGCAGCAACTACAGCGTGAGGGCCTTTGACAAAGACTAGGGACCAAAAAAAAATTGTATTCAATATTATTACAATCTCTGTTGTGGAGACGCAACACTGGTACCAAAGCCTTGTCATTCGCAACAATGTTCTTATCATATAGTATAAAAGATAGAGACAAACTTTAGTATATCTGATCTGTAATTGTACTTTTTCACTGATTCATTCATTCTTCAAAATAATTTTTCTGTGCTTCGCAGATTCAGTGTCATGCCTGTCATATTTGGTTGTCGTAAAGAATATTTCGAATCTTTAGTGTTCTTTTACCAAAGAATATTTATGTAATTACACCGGAAAGTCGTTGAATATTTTGGTCATTTGTTGGTTGGTTGGTGATATTATTCCGCGACGAAACTGCTCGGGCTTGCGTCATGAGACTGCCGAAGTCTGACGTGCCGCTATAAAAATGCTGCCCTCTACTGATCTGTTTTGTCTCCGCTTTAAAGAATGCCGACGGCGGTGTGTTTTCTAAATTCATCAATCAGCCCATTCCTTCCAGATCTTGTCGAAATCGAAACCTTTCCACGGGTTTTCTTGATACAGCCGTGTACTAGACTCACGTATTCTACATAGGGTATGGATGTGCTGATCAGATTTTGGGCCCAATCCATGAAGGTCAAAGGTCACTTTGACAGTGAACTTCAAATGGCACATTCCGCAGTGGCTTCTTACAGGAATGTTCAGGGTAATGTGATTTGGTATGAAGAGTAGTATGAGATATCATAATCCGGTGAATTACCATGTTGTCCTTGGAAAGCAATGTTTCGTCAAATCGATTGCATGAAAAAAAAAAAGTGGCAACTGGACTAACATTTAATGGTCATTAGACGAACTGTTGTAGACGAAACGGGATTAGACCATGTGGGTTGAGACTACATGGCTATTGGACTAAGTGGGAGTAGACCAAGTGATAGATCACATTTGATAGTAGGTAGTTATGCGGAAAGGTGCTAAAAAGGTGAAAGGAAAAATCTGAAATTAATGAAAATTTGATACGAACATCACTTAAGTTACAGCAATGAGGGAGTAATGAAATCTAGAAGTACAATAGAAAGTTTAGCTCCTAACATCAGTATACACTATCAGTATAACTGAATCTGTGTTTGTTTGGGGGCAAAGTTTTTTTTTTTTTTTTCATTTAAGACGTCTGTTGAGAAACGACTTCGACCGAATCTTGGTAACGTTCCGCAACACAAGGAGGTTTGCAAATACATTTTATCTTAAAATCTTGAATTTACCGTGATAAGAACCTAAATCATGCTGATTAGTGGTCGCCTAGCTGCTGTAAAGATTACAATTGTGTGCGTGCTGCAATTCTTGTGTAGACTTCTTCGTGATACGGGGCCCTGGTTACAAGGTCAGACTTGTGCCAGTCGTTGAATGCGCTTCACTTAGCATCGATTATACTGTTTGTAAACGACAGAGGGCGCTTTTGAGGACTACTTTTGCCCATTATGACTACTGGAATACATGATCTCTTATCAATAGTGGTTTGCATCGCCCACATGGAAACTTGATAAACTTAATTCATGAACGCTTATTATCACTTATCAAATAAATTCGATGAAATGAGATTCAAAATCGTGAAATGCAGTCAAAGTGGTTTTGAGTCTTCTTTTTTCGGCTGTTTTTATTTGTGGTTTATACGAATGTGTATACAGTACACAGTGTGAAATAATGTGTGTGCATGTGTATGTGTGTATGTGCTCATTTCTAATTCCTAACATATTTTTTGTCTCTTTTTACTTATTAGACATAGATCTTAGTACATGTACATGTAGTTGCTGCTTAAAACCCTTTCAAATCAGTTTTTTTCTTATTAAAATCAACTCAAAACCACTGTTATATATATATATTTATTTATATATATGATATTACATTATACGTACACTTACACACTATATCGTCCTGGTAGGACATTTGTTGGAAGTTCTCTGTACTTTGTACACAACGTATCGTAACCTACGAAAAGTAGATCCTTTGGGGTCAGCTTTCGGGTGCGACGGTTCGGGGGATTGCGTACTCTACATGTTAATGTACTTTTATTTTAGGCATCCAGCGGCGAGCCTGTGCATGACACTTGTGTCCATGCATGCATGCCTTTACAAATATCCCTCCGACATTGCGTGAGAAAGACTTGGCCTGACGGAAATGTGTTACTCAGGGATTTGAGTTAGTATACGGCTACTCCTGAACCTGCTTGATTCCGTTGTCCGGAGGTATACTCTAACATATTGTACTATGGTGACTGCTGATACGTTACAGCACCTCGATGGTCGATAGGCGCCACGATGCTTATAGAATGATAATAGTGTGGTTAGTAATGATATTACTTCTACATTTTGTTATGTTAACACAAGTTGTAATGATGACAATAATCATAAAGATGACATCATTATTAATACATGTAGTAATGCCAGTAGTGATACCACAAGAACAGGAATTACGACCGTTCCTAATCCTTATCACTGATACTTTGATGCTACAATCATCATTCATTCAAAATAGCTCAGGTATTGAACCTGTTGGGTCTTGTTGATACATGCCATTTCGATTCATAAACCTTCTGTATGCCTGTGATATTGATAAGGTGCAAATCAAACATAGGAATCAAATATAACTCTTTCTGCTACGCAGAAAATCAAACATAACGCTGTCTGATGTTTTCAGACTTTTGTACGATTATTTGAGCTTATGTTTGATCTGAAAGTTTTATGCAAGAGGGCCCAGGCTTCATATAAAACTTTCGGCACTCTTATTCAATGCTTTAATAATGAATCATAAGGAAAGACAAAATAGAATTTGGCTTTTCTTGTGCTATATTTGTCAAAAACTTAGGTAAAAGTAAATGATACCTATACAGTGTATACTGTTATATATAAATTCCAGTTATCATTATGATTATGTCATATTGAAATAGAAATGTCACACACACACACACACACACACATATATATATATATATATATATATATGTAACTACTAGTATATGAATAAGTAAATGTAAATGATACCTATACAGTGTATACTGTTATGTATAATTCCAGTTATCATTATGATTATGTCATGTAAAAATAGAAATGTCACACACACACACACACATATATATATGTATATTATAAAACTATATGAATATATTGTATAATATTCACTGTATGTGATGCGGCATGACAGACTCAGGTGGAAGTCGAGTGAGATAGTTCACCAGAAATCGGAGAAGATGGTCATGAAGTAAAATTCTTACTTAATATATTTAACAGTTATTTGATATTATTTCGTGTGAAAAAGTGAAATTAAAGAAAAATAGAAATATGAAAGGTCAATATCTACTGCAAGTGTTACATTTCAGGAATGCACATTCAAATCAGTTTGTGATTTTCCCCCCTCGGCCAGAGCGTCCTTAAGGTTTTGCGCAAAGTCATTTTGTTGCTAGAACGAGGATGCGATCCTCGTTAAAAAGATGAATTAATCTGTCTATTGTGCTATAAATATAACATGGATTTTTGTTTAGATAAAGGATGAATACATTCATTTCACCTAGATGGGTTAGTTTGTTAAATCTTTGTCGTTGTGAATAGTTATCACAATGCAAAGGTAAATACGAAATCCAGTGCTTCCTTTGCGAACCAGCATTGTGCCATTTCATCCGACGTCAAGGCTTTCGTCTCTCTCTCTCTCCCTCCCCCCCCCCTCTCCCTCTCTCTCTCTCTCTCTCTTGATTCTTGAATGACATATATAATGATTTATGGTGATTGTGCATAATGTATATTGCACATAATGTCAGATGTGTATCATAATGATATGTATCAAGTGCATAAACACCCATTCATGATTGCGTGAGACATGGATGGCACGATTATTTACTTTTCCAGAAGATTTTGACAGGAGCTGGTATCCAGTTTACATGCATGCTAAAACTCGCGAAGGCACCGTATGCAAAACGAGATGTAGTGAAGCTTAAATCATCAAAACTCAAATAAGGCGTCTACATTGAAGGACGGAAAGGAGACTGTACTAAAATTGTAGTGGCCAAGGTACATTGTTCAATATCATAAGGTGAGGTGACTTGATGCACCTCCGTATAAGTCGTCTTGTATACTTCTCCAAGCTGCCTTCCCAGTTTTCCGTGCTAACACAAAGCGCGAACGTAGACCTATATTCCTATCAGCCACCTTTTCAGTGCAAGTGAAATTCCATACTGTTTTTGCTTGTGATCATGTACTTCAAAAGGGTGAAGAGGTGCAACACACAAGCTCGACAAAACCCAGCCTTCCCAATTATTCTGTGATGCTGCTTTTGATATAGTTCGTTGAATGATAAGGTCATACAGGGCAAGTATTGCACCTACTGATATTAGAATCTCAGCCAATCCCTCCTATACCGTAGGCCTATATTGCTTACCAAGGTCAAGCATATTTCTCACATACCAAACATACCTAAAGTTTCTTTCCAATGTTTCCTTCATTCCCTCTCATCTTTCTTTCCTCTCTGCATGCCCGTCACGGCGAAAGCACATTATCCAGGCATCTGCGATCACTTTATACATGTATGGAGTTTCAGAAAGACTTCCTCTCCACTGGTCCAACGGGAAGTGATGGACACAGTGTGACAGTATACCAGCTTGATGTACGCAATGTAACACTGTTGACTGCATGGGACGGGTTTGTTTGGTTTTGTTTTGGTTTGTTGTCTTGGTTTTGGCTACGGTTTTTGATAATTATACACTGTATTGGAGAGAAAGTACATACGTCTCAGTCTCACCATTGTCTACTGACTGGTGAGCACCAAGACCATGGCCATGCTCATTCGCACCACCGTTTTTTTCGTCGTCGTTCTGGTGGCCGCAATGTGCGCAATGACGGCGGCGACTACCACCCCGCAAGCAACGCCACCAGCCGGCCGGGTGGAAGCGGCATCCATCATGGACGAGCTGGCAGCCCAAGAACAAGGGAGCAACGCGAACGAAACCCAGTGCGTGATATTCCTGGAAGAATATGAACGGCTCGCTATGGAAGTGTACTCGTTTTCTGCCAGCAAAGCGTGGATATACAACACCAATATCACCCGCTACAACCAGGAGCAGTTGGTAAACCTGTCTAGTTTCAAATGTTTTTATTTATACAAACGAAAGAGATGTCCAATCTAAATATACATCTTTGTACAAAATGAACAATTAACACTGTGCTTCTTGGGAACTTGTGTTTTTTTCTCATGCAAATATATAGCAATGATATTGAATGTAACATCCCACATGCATTCACACTGTCAGATTGATTGTAGATAGAAACATACAAACTGGAGTCAATGAACGAGCTAAAGATGTCTGATATCACACACAAAAAAGTAAACTCCGATGTACGAAGATTAGTTGTAATTTGAGTACAATGAACAAAAAAAAAATCCTGTTTATATTGATTGCTGTGTTAGTTATATACCATAACATACATTCAACTGGAGGATTCTAATATAAAGTTATTTTAATCTTACTCCGGTCTTGAAAAGTGGGCAATAACATAAAGATGTTTAGGTAACCTAAGTTCTTCATCCCCCCCCCCCAAAAAAAAAAAAAAAAAAAGAAAGAAATATTCAAGAATAGCGGTACGTATTAATGCAGAAATGATGCTATTTCAAACCAGGGAGATGGGGTCCCAACTCTCTGTTTATATCTGTAGGTAAACCTAAATTTATAGGTCTACCATCAAGTAAGAAGGTAGGTAATATACGTATACATAATAAAAGCAGCTGAAGGAATAATGTGGAAAGGCCTTGTTTATTAGGGCTTTCAGCTATCTAAAAACTAAAAGATAGGTGCACGGTCTAACGCGCTACTATACAAACTTTTTTCATTCAATTTAAGAGGTTTGTAGTTCAATTTCGTCCCAAGAAATCATGAGTAGGCCAATCCTTGTTTCAAATTCGTCTTTCGTCGATCATTTTCGAACAAAGTCTATTCAAATTAGGCATTTGTCACACTTTTTCGTCATTTACAATTCAAATTCGTCCGCCACACTCAATGCAGAAACAACAGCCAAAGCAATTTCGTCTTTTACCGATCATTTTCGTCAAATTTTCCTTCAAATTCGTCTCTTATCTTTTCAATTGTTATTTTTTTGCTTATTTCCTTTTTCCTGCAACTGTTCACTTTTTCCACATTTAGGAGTAACATACACACACTTGTATTCCCACCTCCACACACGTACAAAAAACACACACGTTCAAACACACACACACGCGTGCACACACACACACGCACACACACGCACACACACATACAAACACACAATATCAAAACGGCAAAGAACTTAATGTCTTTTATTTTTTTGTGCTAAAATGGGCTTAAACTCAACACCCCCACAAACACAAATGTATGTAAAATTGTCTTCAATCATTATGTGCCTGGAAATCACGGATCACTGTTTCCGTTTGTGTGACAGTACATGTCTGTCTCCGTGTGTACTCTGATTAGGATGTAGTTGTATGTGTGTGTCTTTTGTGGGTGGAGGTGGGGTACACGTGTGTTTATTTTACTCCTAAATGTGGAAAAAGTGAACGGTTTCCTGAAAAAATAATTTCCTTACCAAGAAATCACAACAGAAAAGATATGAGACGAATTTGAAGGAAAATTTGACGAAAATGATCGCTAAAAGACGAAATTACTTTTGCTGTTATGTGTGCAGCGAGTGTGACGGACGAATTTGAATTGTAAATGACGAAAATGTGTGACAAATTACTAAATTGAATAGACTTTGTCCACAGGATTGCCATATTCCAGATTTCTCGGGACAAAATTGAACTACAAATCTGTCAAATTGAATGAAAAAAAGTTTGAAAATGAACGGGAAAACCTATGCTATCGCTCTCACACAATGATTGCAAATCCTTCCAAAGGGATAGAATGTTGCACACATACTCGAGTCTGAAATTCAATCAAATCAAAATGTCAAGAGGGGTGAAAAAAAGAAACTGACAACTTGAAGTTGACATGAATTCCCCTGAGATGAAAAGATCTCGGCCACGACCAGAGGAAAGAAGGTAACAAAAATAGAAAAAACAAAAACGAAACAAAAATTGTTATCACGCGTATCTAGGACTCCTGTTGCTAAGGTTTTCCAAGGTTGACCTCAGCAAATTGTTCGGGTCAGTGATGAGCACATCACGGGCCCGTTTCCTCCCCATGATCGTTAAAGGTAATCCCATACTCATTGATACAAGTAAGAAAACAAAATATTCCACGCATTCAAGGTGACTCTGCCTCTTTAATAGCAAAACGATGACATCGACGATAACCATAATATCAATGTGCAGTAGATGAGGTGATCTCGATATTTTCTCACTTTGGCTTTTACGATTTTATATAAGATATCAAAAGATCATCCTTTTTGTCAATATGATTAAGCAGCCATTATTCATTTCATTTTTGTAAAAGTCATCAATGCTTCATTGTTAACAGTGAGGAACACAGTAGGTACAGTTCTATTTCTTTAATCTACGTTCTAAGTTCTAATCTAAGTTCAAAGTTCAAAGTATTTTGTTATGTAAAAATATACATAATATTGTTATGTAAAAATATACATAATATTGTTATGTAAAAATATACATAATATGATATACATTTTCTGACATTACAATGCAGAATGCATAAAGAGTACGGTAATCACTCAGAAGGCATGCAAAATATACACAATGACATTCAATACATAATACATACAACAGTCAAAAGAAATCACAATTATGAAAATTTTGCACAAAATATTTCATAGAAAAAGACAAGAAATGTACTTAACACAGATTTTATCTGAAAGTGAATCACTCCGTTTAATTTGCGTGTGAGACAGTTGAGTGTCTGATACCATTAATTTGTGAAAATACATGTATATGAAACATGATATACTCCAACTTTCACTAACTTTCTTATCTTCCCTTCTATTACAATGAAACTTTTGTGTTCGTATACGTTTTGTATACGTAAAAGCAAACGGAAGTATACAGATAGAGTTGAGGTGTGCATGAACTCATGTTAAAGCTACAGATACCAGAAATGTATGGATGTACTGCAGTAGGAATTCTAACTGGTAAGAGCCAATCAGTGGGACTAAATTGATTCTCAAGGAAATTACATGCAAGATTGTAAAAAAAGAAAATAGCGATTGACAGTTTTTTTCTTTTTACATTTCCCAGAAGGTTATTTGTGACATCAATATATCGGCATTTTGCAGTGCATTCGAAATGGGCAGTGTAACACGAACGTCGAGCTGAGTTTGACTGCGGAGCCGTCACAGTAGATCTTGATTTTGATATCCTATCGAATGGGAAGTTGATACCAAAAATCTTCCCCTAAAAGACTGTGAAGGATGCAGTTGCGACAAAATTCACAGCTTTCATTCATTAATATTGACTAGATTTCACTATTCCCCCCTTTTTTCAAACGCGCCAACTAAAGGATACAACGTTGAATAAAAGTCGTTGTTATAAATTCCATTAGAGTGGACCGGAAGAAGTTGTTTAACTGTTCTCGCTTTAAAAGCAAATGGCGATAAAATATCTATAGCATGGTTATGACTTCTGTGATAAAAAAGAGAGGAAATAGTGACCCGTTTTCAGAATTTATCAAGTACATACAAATTCAGTGAGCAACTTTCGTTCGTTCGTTCGTTTTAATGATATACGCGTACACGTCAAAGGTGAAGGATGTGACTGCAGTGACTGCTATTTCACGTAAACAAGAACAAGTGGAAGTGGGGGACGGCATCACCGAAAGCGAAATAATACACTCGAGAGGGAAGATGGTGCCCGAACATATATATATAATTATACATTCATATGCTTCTTTACTGTATGTCATGAAGATAGATAGAACGGAGAGGGTGTGGGAGGGATGTCCCTCCCACATGAGAAAAATTTCGCATTTTCGGAATGGACATTTTTATAAAACATGTTTACCTTTTGAACACGTTCGCAGATACAAACTCTGTCAGAAATTCTAATAGAGGTAGAATAAAAATGTAATGATATTAAGCCTTAAAATTAAGGGAGAGGGGGACCCCCCCCCCCCCAAGAAATCAAGGGGGCGGGGACACCTCCACTCACCCCCTCAACTCCCGCGATCGCCGCCACAGCCTATTGTTACTGACAACAGTAAAGACATCGATTGAAATAAGTATAAGAATATTTGAAATATATCACGCTTTCGCGCGCGGTGGTTGCAAATGGGTGCATGCAGGGACATGCAATGATACGCTCTCCGTTCGCATACATCGATTGCATCGAGTGATGTGTCGTTTCTAAAGAGATTTACAACCCTATAAAATCTGTTTGGTCATTACAGAGGGCGTCAGTCTGACATAAGATCGCACTGATGCTGTTCTTTGGTGGATTAGGTAGTATAGGTACATGTACATATACTTGCCTATGAGTTACGAAATTCCCTGCCCGACGGTGCAGACTACACTTTAAACGAGCATGAAAATGAAATGTGTCGACAGCATTACTCATCTTTGCCTATAGCAAAATAGAGGGCGTTATCGTGCTTGTTATCGTTATTTTGTAAATGCATTGGTTTTCCATACTTCTCTGGTTAGGTTGAGGCACGGCTCAAGTCGTCAAACTTCTCCGAAGAGATGCGTCTTCGGGCTCTGGTTTTCAACGGCACCGAATTCTCGGAGCGGACAAAGCAACTCCTCTTTTCCCTCACCTACGAAGGCGGGTCAGCGTTGAAAACCGAAGAGGAATACAAAGACGTAAATATCATTGTGACAGATATAGTGATAACGAACTTAATAATCATACGATCACAATCATGCTGGTGATAATGACAACAGAAATGACGCAACAATGTGATAGTGATGACAATGATGATTGGAGCTGCTTTGGCTCAGAGGTTAGGATCTAAACCTTAGTTTCCCTGTTCGAGGTTCCCATCGTTATCAGACCATCTTTGACCATTACCTGCAGGGGCGTCACCAGCTTTTTTTCAAGGGGGGTGCGTTTTGACACTAAATGTAACCAAGGAGGTACTACCTCCTTGATGTAACGAGATTTTTTTGACAGACATTTGGAACATAGGAAGCTCTCAATCCCTAGACTTTTACTGTTTTTTTTTGAGGGAAGCCAAGCAGGGAAAGGGCACCGGCGTAGCTAGGATTTCATCTTGGAGGGGGGGGGGGGGGGTGTTAGTATGCGAGGGAGCGAACAAGGGGGGGGGGTGGGTGTGGAAGTGCATGTTAAAGCAACATGCCCTTCCACACCCCCCCCCCCCCCCCTTGCTCGCTCCCTCGCATACTAGCACCCCCCCTCCCACGGTGAGAACTTTTTGCATTTTGATGTTGTAAATGGTGCAATTTGATGAAGGCTTTTTGCGTGTTTTCATCGACTTGAAACAGTCCCACTTGTTTAAGGTAGCAGTATATTTTGATGGAAATTGTTGTTGAACAATGTGCCTATGAACTATATCATTTCATTAAACTTCTTGCATTGATTCTTACACTGATGTCATGAACGCGACCGAGCCCGAGCAAGCGGAGCGAGCGAGGGGGGAGGGTGTGGGAGGGGGCCAACCCCCTCCCACGGTTAGAACTGAAATTGCATTTTGATGTTGTAAATGGTGCAATTTGATGCATGTTTTGCTTGTTTTATCGACTTGAAACAGTCCCACTTGTTTGAGGTAGCAGTATATTTTGATGAAGATTATTATTGAACAATTTGCCTCTAAAATAGTATCATCCAAATAAACTTCCTGTTTTAATATTTACACTGAATGTCATGAACGCGGCCAAGCAAGAGCGAGAGGAGTGAGCAAGGGGGAGGATGTGGGAGGGAGTGTCCCCCTCCCACGGTGAGCACTTTTTGCATTTTGATGTTGTAAATAGTGCAATTTGATGCAAATTTTTTTGCGTGTTTTATCGACTTGAAACAGTCCCACTTGTTTAAGGTATCAGTAGATTTTGAAGTAAATTGTTATTGAACAATTTGCCTACTATATAAATGGTATAATCTAAATAAACTTATAGTAATAATTCTTACATTGATGTCATGAACGCGACCGAGCCCGAGCAAGCGGAACGAGCAAGGGGGGGGGGGGGAGGTTGTGGGAGGGAGTTGTCCACAATGGATTATGGAATGACGGTGTGAAACGACAAATTACTGGCAGCAATATCAGGAGAATGGCGTAACGACTACATGCGAGCGAGCGGAGCGAGCGAGCTTGAAAATTTTGACATTTTACAGTCCAAAAATGCCGTTTGTAGCCATATTTTTTCGATTTGGAAATTAGGGGGAGGGGGAGGCGCACCGGGCGCAACTGCTGGCAATTACAGGCAGCACCATCAGGCGAATGGCATAACAATTAAATGCGAGCGAGCGAAGAGAGCGAGCTCGAAAATTGTGACATTTTACAGTCCTAAAACTGCCATTTGGAGCCATATTTTGCGCAACTGCCGGCAGTTACTGGCAGCAACATCAGGAACATCTTGAAAATTTTGACATTTTACAGTAAAAAAAAACTGCCGTCTGTAGTTATACTTTTTCGCTTTGGAATTTAAGGGGGGGGGACACATCGGGCGCAACTGCTGGCAATTACTGGCAGCAATATCAGGAGAGCATAACGATTACATGCGAGCGAGCGGAACGAGCGAGCTCAAAAATTTTACATTTTACAGTCCAAAAACTGCCGTTCTTAGCCATATTTTTTCGCTTTGGAAATTAAGGGGGGGCACCGGGCGGAACTGCTGGCAATTACTAACAGCAACATCAGGTGAATTGCATAACGATTAAATGCGAGCGAGCGAAGAGAGCGAGCTTGAAAATTTTACATTTTACAGTCCAAAACTGCCGTTCTAAGCCATATTTGTTCGATTTGGAAATTAGGGGGGGGGGGGGGGGAGGCGCACCGGGCGCAACTGCTGGCAATTACAGGCAGCAACATCAGGCGAATGGCATAACAATTAAATGCGAGCGAGCGAAGAGAGCGAGCTCGAAAATTGTGACATTTTACAGTCCTAAAACTGCCATTTGGAGCCATATTTTGCGCAACTGCCGGCAATTACTGGCAGCAACATCAGGAGAATTGCATAACAATTAAATGCGAGCGAGCTTGAAAATTTTGACATTTTACAGTAAAAAAAAACTGCCGTCTGTAGCTATACTTTTTCGCTTTGGAATTTAATGGGGGGACACATCGGGCGCAACTGCTGGCAATTACTGGCAGCAATATCAGGAGAGCATAACGATTTCATGCGAGCGAGCGGAACGAGCGAGCTCAAAAATTTTACATTTTTACAGTCCAAAAACTGCCGTTCTTAGCCATTTTTTTCGCTTTGGAAATTAAGGGGGGGGGGCACCGGGCGGAACTGCTGGCAATTACTAACAGCAACATCAGGTGAATTGCATAACGATTAAATGCGAGCGAGCGAAGAGAGCGAGCTTGAAAATTTTACATTTTACAGTCCAAAAACGGCCGTTCTTAGCCATATTTTTTCGCTTTGGAAATCAAGGGGGGGGGGGGCGCACCGGGCGCAACTGCTGGCAATTACTGGCAGCAACATCAGGTGAACTGCATAACTATTAAATGCGAGCGAGCGAAGAGAGCGAGCTTGAAAATTTTACATTTTACAGTCCAAAAACTGCCGTTCTTAGCCATATTTTTTCGCTTTGGAAATCAAGGGGGACGCACCGGGCGCAACTGCTGGCAATTATTGGCAGCAACATCAGGTGAACTGCATAACGATTAAATGCGAACGAGCGCAGAGAGCAAGCTTGAAAATTTTACATTTTACAGTCCAAAAACTGCCATTCTTAGCTATATTTTTTCGCTTTGGAAATCAAGGGGGGGCGCACCGGGCGCAACTGCTGGCAATTACTGGCAGCAACATCAGGTGAACTGCATAACGATTCAATGCGAGCGAAGAGAGCGAGCTTGAAAATTCTGACATTTTACAGTAAAAAACTGCCGTTTGTAGCTATATTTCGCTTTGGAAATTAAGGGGGGGGGGGCGCACCGGGCGCAACTGCTGACAATTACTGGCAGTAACATCAGAAGAATTGCATAAAGATTAAATGCGAGCGAGCTTGAAAATTTTGACATTTTACAGTCCAAAAACTGCCGTTTGAAGCTATATCTGTTTTTTTTTTTTTTTTTTTTTTTGCTTTAGAAATTAAGGGGGACGCATCGGGCGCAACTGTTGGCAATTACTGGCAGCAATATAAAGAGAATTTAAATGCGAGCGAGCTTGAAAATTTTGACATTTTACAGTCCCCAAACTGCCGTTCGTAGGTATATTTTTCGCTTTGGAAATTAAGGGGGGGGGGGGCGCACCGGGCGCAACTGCCGGCAATTATTGGCAGCAACTTCAGGAGAATGGCATTACGACCAAATGCGAGCGAGCGAGCTTAAACATTTTGACATTTTACAGTCCAAAAACTGCCGTTTGAAGCTATATTTTTTCGCTTTGGAAATTAAGAGGAGGGGGGGGGGGGAGGGGAGGGGACGCCCGATGCGCCCCTCCCCCTGGATCCGCCACTGGTAGTCAAGGGTGTCGGTTTATGTCCATGACTTGGGGAGGTATAACCAGCGAGGTGGCGTCGAAGTGACCAAGCGGGGGAAGGATGTCTAAAATCTGCACTTTAGAGCATCCCCTGCTCCGTATCGTACGGATGTACAGTACGGTCGATAAAATAGAATACTAGTAGATATGTATAAAATCATTGCTGCCAGAACCATGGGTGCGAATTGTTTTTGCCCACGAATTTTTTATTTCTTTTTTTAGTCCCTGGTGCAAAATGTAAAAAAAAAAAGATAGAAAAGAATAATTATTTAGCGTCCGGCGTTGAGGTCGCTCACTGACTGATTTTTTTTTTTTTTTTTAAAGGATCTGAAGGGGGGTGCGTTCGCACCCAACGCACCCCCCCCCCCGGTGACGCCCATGACCTGACAGGACTTTACGGATTTAGTGATCTTCATATTTTGATATCAGTCAATCTCAGTCCAAAACGGTCCATAACGGTCTGATACGGCCATGTGGCGGTCACTGACCAACGAACACTACGGTTAGCTTTTGGCCGAATTGGTATTGTAACAGTCTATAACGGTTTATATTCCACATACTAAGAATGTTACAATAGGATTGGTCCAGAGCTGATCACGTGATGAAGCGTAGTTTTGCTCATCACATCACCTGAGAAGAAAAGTTCGTTACACTCTATGTTGATAGTCCCTTTTGTTTCGCTGATCTCCACACAGTCCAAATAGTCCTAACGCAAGATGAGTACTAACATGGACTATCATGTGACCTAGGTCACTTGATAGTACACAGTGCAACGCACTTTCACTTCGGTGCCGCGCGGTGCGCGCAGCAATTTTATTGTTTTGTCATCTACGCGCACACGTGGCCTAAGCTCTAAGGATACCTAAAGACAGCTAAAACGGTTTCAGATGTGGAACAAAATGGGAAATTCTAGGACCCTAGATGTGGAATATAAAGCAAATAATCAACTTTTAGTTTCAGGCAATGAGACAAACGATCACTTCCTCGGCGATCTGAATGTGTGCGCTATCTTTCCTCAGCTGCGCTTCGGAAAGATAGCTACATCCAGATCGCCTCGGAAGTGATAGTTTGTCCCATCACCTTCACCAACGTTGATTACTAGTATTTGCTTACTATTCATACAATTGTATTTCGGTTTTCTACCGCCCCACAACAAACTGCCACGTTATCAACCATATGTTATGTACATCAAGGGAGATGGAATTCTTTTTCCACTTCCCTGCACAAGACAGTCAGCATGCTTTGGTGCAGAACTTTAAAAGTGTAGCGTCTCATCAATACCCGGTTGGGCGCAGACCATAAAGAGACCTTTCTAGACCGTTGTAGACCGTAGTTGACCGTAAAATCGTGTCAGACATCAGACCATTAAGAGCCGAGAGAGAACGTATTGGAATCCGTGGGAGACCGCGGACCGAGCTGTATAATACAGCACGCCTTAAACTCCTTTCCCACACGACCCTTCACGAAAAACACGACTCGCCGTGAGAGATCTTAGCAAGACCAAACAAAACTCTAGACAGACGGGGCTGCCATGGCCACTGCGATCATAGTGTAAACGATATTCGTTCGATTTTTTTTTTTTTGTAAAAAAAAAGAAGAAGAAATGAAATGGAATAAAAAGGCCGTTGCTGAGTTCAATTAATTGTTTATTGCGTTTACAGTGGAGGTCAAAGCAAGGATGATCTTGAAAGGAGGAATGTTTCTTTGGACATTGTTAAAGGGGATGGCTAGTAAGTGATCAGTGGGAATGCTGGGGGAATGATTGTTCCAATCCTTGTGGGATTCATTTAAGAGTATAGTATGTATCTATTGTTGTGTGAAAATTATTTGCTTCAGAATGGTCTTATATTCAAGTTATGCGCAGTTTAATGTTTCCAGGTTAGCATGCCTGTACAGTGACGGGGCGATTAAACTGCACATTACTTGAATATGAGACCATTCTGAAGCAAATAATTTTCACACAACAATATATAGAATATATGATGTACTCTTAAATGAATCCCACAAGGATTGGAACAATCATCCCCAGCATTCCCACTGATCAGTTACTATCGGATAGCCACCCCCTTTAAGATAATACATAGATTTTTGAAATTATCGATAATTCTCGCGCACAGAATTTGAGGGGCAAGCGTGATTATAGTGATGTAACATTTACGTGAGAAACAATATCATTGTTTAATTTCGCTCAATGTTAAAGTTATGTCGTCATACTGTATTGAACACGAGAATCCAGATAAGTTTACAGGCAAGCATAGAGTGGATGATTCACTTAAGAATTAAAAAAAAAGAGGCTCTCAAACAACGTGCCCTAAAGTGCTCATCGTGTCCATTATCTTCATTAACCTTCATTACCGACTTCCTTTTTTTTGAAAACACCTTTGGTTGCTTTTATAAGGCTAAACAAACAAACAAACAAACAAACAAACAAACAAACAAACAAACAAACGAATAAACCAGTGACAGTGTTGGGTTCAGTTTGTATACATGAGTGAAGCTAGCTGTGCTCAAAGACGAGACGAGACAATGAAGTATAAGCCTGGGTGCAAATTCAGAGAAGCTTTTTGAATGTTGAAAGTATAGTTTCACGACAGAGGTTCAAATAGGTGCAATGCTATCCCAGGAAAGAAGGTTTGTATAACTTTTTCTGTTCCCGATAGTGCTGCCTCTTTCACAAATTCGTTTTCTGTACTTGATGTCATCTTTTTAAAGTGTTGCTTTATCAGATCTAAATGCTTCAATAACCACTCTCATAACATTTCTAAAGAGAGAATTAGTTCTAACTGGTTTGTTTCTTAATTCTTTCTAACAGTACCTGGAGTTACTGTCTGCTATGAAAGGGCGTTATTCCAGCGGAAAGCCGTGCAAGAAAGACGGAACTTGCTACCCTCTTGATCCAGGTATGAACATGATTAAATTACCTTGGTTTTAAACAGTGAAGTTGTTCCTCTTGCTGCCAACAGGATGTTTATGCCTGTTTAATGCCTGAGTTTAATTTTTAGGCAACATTTCATTGTGTATTATTTGTTGTGTAATCTTTTTGTGTTTTTGTTTTTGCTTTTGCTTTCATTCAAGGCAATGTTAGTTATATGTCCATCTCGTTAATGTTTTGTGGGCTTTGTGAGCAAATTAAGTCTAGACATATCTATCATAATGATTTTTGCACATTACATTTTTATACTGTCGCCCTTACCTTCTATGGTTTTTTTTCCCAGATCTGCATACTATCATGGCAAGATCAAGAGACTACGACGAGTTGTTCTGGGCATGGGATGCTTGGAGGGACGAAGTCGGAGCGCCGGCCCGAGCTGACTTTGTTAAATATGTGCAGACCAAGAACAAAATTGCAAGGGCCAATGGTATGGAAATCTTATCATCAACCCTTAGTCACAGGACCTGTTAAAAATCAGCTGTATAAAACGTGTAGAGGTTTGACATCCCCTTTCATTATTCTCCCTCATACATAGGTAAAGCAAAAGTGTGAAGTTTCAGAACCAGTTCTATTCGTTTGAAAGGGAGAGCTGGTGTAGTCGATAAGTACCACAGGTCAATGATAACGAGATGTTCTGGGTTTAGCTGTAAACATCTGCGGTCCTATCCTGAAGACTGTGACTCTAACAGTGTTTGAAGCTAAAGGTTTAGCTCACGTGTCAAAATACTTGACGAGGGTGATCGAGGATATTATTATTAAAAAAATGCAAGCGGGGCCACGGTAATGATGCTTCTAGTTATCTGGTTACCATATCTGTACAGCTGATCACCCAAAATATCATGATTCCGTACATACTTCAGTTATGTCAGAAATGTCTGTGACACAATGATGTTGATCGGGTTTGATCTGATGTAATGATGATTAATTTGACAGTATTGATAGAATATCTTTTAGCCTTGAAATGATGTCATCGCAGATGAAATCACGACACACACGCGGAATCCATTTCTCATAACGGTATACAGGGCGTATCAAAAAGCATTACACTTTTGAAAAAAAAAATGTCTAAATTACAATTCAAAATATTTGGAAGATTTTTCATATTTATGGATGCCCAATAGTCTCATCTATCAAGTGCAATCAACAAAACAAATTTTTGTTTACGCCTGACTGAACACTAACGCTCTTTGTCCAGAGTGTGAAAAATGACTTGCGCCAAATTGAAAGAAGATGGAAAATTCAGCCAGAAGCCCAAATAAGTGTTCTCATTCAAACAAGTTGCTCTTTTGCTCACTGTTTTGATTATTTTATAGTAGTTAAGGAATTTTCTGGCAATTATTTTCTGTCACATTTTAATTGATTCCATTGTTATGGAAGGTTGATTAACAACATCAAGATCTTTTAAGCACAGTTATCATATTTTGGTGGATTTGTTAAATTCTGAATTAAAGAGATTGTTATGTTGGATAAGGTCAAATAAGTTGTCTATAAATCTTCTTAAAACTAAATGTATATTATTTAGTAATACTTTAAATAATCTTCCTAATAATATAAAAATAGATGATATAGTTATAGATGAAGTTGCATCAATGAAGTTTTTAGGTTTGGTTATTGACAATAAACTTTCATGGAAGTCACATATTGATAGTATTTGTCACACAATATCTCGAAATATTGGTGTTATTAATAGAGTTAAATATTATTTTTCTATTCCCACCCTTTTAATGTTATATTCAGCTTTGATTTTACCTTATTTGAATTATGGCATCATAGCTCGGGGGAACACACATCCATCATATCTCGACAGACTGTCCCGTCTCCAGAAAAAAGCTCTTCGAATAATTTGTCATGTTTCTTGGAGAGCCCACACCGATGTTTTATTTTCTGAAAACAAAATTTTAAAGATAACTGATATTTATTATTATTGTCTTGGCCAATTTATGTATAAACTTTCTAATAATTTGTTGCCGTCTGTCTTCACAAGCATGTTTGCGAGAAACCGCTCGTTCCATAAATATCCAACTCGTCACTCAGATGAATTCCATCTGCCTTTAACTAGAACAATGTTTACACAATCTATATTTACATTTGCTGGACCTAAATATTGGAACAACCTTTCTAACAGTTTGAGGACATCTCCAAGTTTAAGTTCCTTTAAGAGTAATCTGAAGAAAAATATTTTGAACAGTTATAAGAATTGTTGATTCTTTATTGGTTGCAAAGAAGTGTAAAATCCAACCTTATATTCTATTGGAATTACAGCTAAGCGGCTCCATCCATCCACTACCTCTCGTGTCCTATTTTTTTTTGTCTCTTATCTTCACACCACGCATTAAGCTGCTTTCTCCCCCCCCCCCCCTCTCTCTCATACACACACACACACACTCACACACACACACACACACACACACATACTATTTTGTTTCTCTCCTCTCTTTTCCGGCATGACAGCGACTTAGTGTAGGGATTTGTTCAGGGTTTTTGTTTCGGATAAGTTAGGTTATAGGTCTTTTTGTCTTAGTTTCTTTGTTTCATCCATTTTCAATGCTTATCAGTCTATCGATCATATAATTTCTTGTATTACGTGTGGGGGGAATGCAGCCTACAAGCTCAGCTTTTTAGCATTCCTCCCCATTTCCAACATTTTCCTATACCTACAAGTTTTCTGTAAATTTATCCTTTACTTTGTATGATGAAATTTATGCACTGTATTCAATTTTTGTAATATATTTATATGTTTTTGTTGGAAATGAAAAATAAATGAATGAATGAATGAATGAATGAATGAATCACAAATCATGCACAGACATATCGAACCCACATGCCAGTCACTCAGTCAAGAAGAAAAGTACAAAATTAATGCATCCTCATATCATTCAATCAATACAATCAATCCAATCAATCGAGCATTCAATCAATCCATCAATCAATCATCCATTTGATCAATCAATCAAACAATCAGTCACATAACTCTCTAAAAAAATGGAGTGAAAATATTCACTCTTAAAGGAGTGAATACAAAAAGAGTGAATTTTGAGTGAAAATGTTCATTTTCACTCATTTTGGAGTGACCTCAGGGATCACTCGAAGATTTAGGAGTGATCCCTCTCAGACTATCATAGCATAATCAAAGTTTTAAGCAAAAGAGCAATTTGTTTGAATAGGAGCACTTATTTGGACTGCTGGCTGAATTTTTCATCTTCTTGCAATTTGGCGCAAGTCATTTTTCACACTCTGGACAAAGAGCGTCAGTGTTCAGCCAAGCGTGAACAAAAATTTGTTTTGTTGATTGCACTTAATAAATGAGGCTATTGGGCATCCATAAATATGAAAAAATCTTCCAAATATTTTGAAATGTAATTCAGACAATTTTTTTCAAAAGTGTAACTTTTTCTTTTGATACGCCCTGTAGGCTATGCGGACAGTGGGGAGGCGTGGCGAGGTTCGTATGAGGTCGAGTCGATTCCCAGCCTGGCCGAAATGGTAGATGATCTCTACCATCAGCTGGAGCCCCTCTACCTAAGCCTTCACGCCTACGTGAGGAGGAAACTCTACAACCTCTACGGACCGAGGTACATCAACCTCCGGGGACCAATACCGGCACATATTTTGGGTATGTCATATATCACCATACGTGTATTTGGTTGATTGAGTTGATCTGGGCCCCGTTTCATAAAAAGGTTGATATGATATCAACTCTTGCTGGAATGGCAATTGTCATGACAACGACAAGAATCCAGCTTCCTGATTGGCTGCTGCTATTGAAAGTTGCCATTCCAGCAAGAGTTGACATCATAACATCTTCTATGAAATGGGGCTCTGATCTGATCAAATCTAATATGAAATTATGTCTCTTTCTTTTGCAAAATACACACATACACAAACACACACACACACACACTAGCACACACACAAATATGCAAAAGTCTTTAATGATGACAGAAGATACAAACTGACATAGGGGGAAAACCCTGACTTAAAACAAACAAATTAGGACAAAGATGATTAAAAGTTTCTGACTTTTCATTTCAGGCTTTCACATGTTTGTTAAAAACACTCCTAGCATGAGTCATAATGATTACTAGTATGCAAGAAATAATGAAGTCATTATTTATCAAGCTGACTGCGTGGCATACAGAACTCTGCCACTTCTTTTCATTTTACCAATTACCGTTCGTCTTGTTATTATCGTTGTTGTCGTCGTTATTGTTTACTAATTCAGATAAAGTGGATTCAAATGAAGTGAAGATTCTCTGGTACTTCAGTAGGTAATTTGTTACACTACAACCAGGGAGGTGCGAAGACTTTAATTCCATCTCATTACTGCAGCAATAAACTCAAGGAAATAGGACTTTTTTTTTCTTGTGCTACATTCCCCCGAAGAAAAATGCATGGAAATTCTGCCACTACATTATAATTCATTGCCAAACCTTGATACCTAGCATTGTTTAGAAAATTATGTATGTTAAGATGCACTCTCTTGGACATTGTTGGGTGTCATAATTACCTCCGCCAAGGGAGGAGGTTATATTTTCGTTGCCGTTGGTTTGTTCGTTAGTTCGTTAGTTCGTTAGTTAGTTCGTTCGTTTGTCCGTGTGCAAAATAACTCAAAAACTAGTTAACAGATTGGGATGAAACTTGCAGGAAAGGTTGAGAATGACACGAGTAACTTTTGGTAGTGATCCGAGAATTTTTGGGGAATTTATGAAGGAGTTTTGATATTTTAGCAGGCAGGGTCAATGAACCAGGGAGTTCAGGGAGCGCGTATTTGAGGTTTGCATGCGCGCACTAAAGTGCGTGCTCTAGTTTCTGCTGGGGAGAGGCGCGCATCTGAGGGCTTATGACATAACAAAGGCTTCTATATTGGGAAACTCACTTATCTCTATGGAAGAGCAATATCAGTGGAAAGTAACTGCTTGGCGGAGGTGTGCGCTCTCGCAGTGCTTTTCTAGTTACCTCCGCCAAGGGAGGAGGTTGTGTTTTCGTTACCGTTGGTTTCAATTGTTCGTTCGTTCTTTCGTTCGTTCGTTTGTTTTGCGCAAAATAACTCAAAAAGTATTGAACAGATTGGGATGAAACTTGCAGGAAAGGTTGAGAATGACACAGGTACCAAACGATTAACTTTTGGTAATGATCCAAGAATTTCTAGGGAATTTATGAAGGATTTTTGATATTTTGGCAGGTAGGGTCAATGAACTTGGGAGTTCAGGCTGGGCGTATTTGAGGTTTGCATGCGCGCACTAAAGTGCGTGCCCTAGTTTCTGCTAGGGCGAGGCGCGCCGCGCATCTTAGGGTTTATGACGTAACAAAGGCTTCTATATTGGGGATCTCGGGCAATTTTTCAGTGGGTGGAAATCACTGATTTCCATATGGAAGAGCAAGATCATCGATGGAAAGTAACTGCTTGGCGGAGGTCTGCGCCCTCGGAGTGCTTTTCTAGTTAATAGATGCGTCCCTGATGCCAAATATGACAGAAATTGTTGCTACGTCACTCTGCAGGTAACATGTGGGCCCAGACTTGGATTTACCTGAGCGACATTTGTGAGCCATTTCCAAACAAGACTCGAGTGGATTTCAAAGAGTTGACCAGAGCCATGGTAAAGCAGGTAAACAACATGCAAATCTGTATGTTTTATCATTGTGTCATGTGAATTTACACTCACAGGTTTTCAGGTTGTCTTGGTAAAGTCTCAAAATAATTAAAGGGCATCCACTGTGTGGTTACTGTTAGATATTTTCATTGCTTGAAATTTTGCACAAAACGTTTACATGTATAAAAAATTACTACTCATGACATCACGTTATGGGAGACAAAAAAATCAAACAAACAAAAGGGAACTTGACCTGGATTCATGACACATGTGCAAAATGACGCTTGTCCAAAGCTTGTGACAGTGAAAGTTCGTCAGTGTTTGGTGGTTCATTTACCGGGCATCACCCTAGTTTATGTCAAACAGGACATTTCCGGCTGCAACCTTGGCCTGTACTAGTGAAAGATGTAAGTATTCCAAGGGCTGTAGCTCTGACGTCCAGAAATTCTTGACATAACTTAAAAGTTCAAAACTCCATCAGCCATTTAATTAAGTGGCTTTACAGTAATTTTGTTTGTCTGCTTGCGTGCTTGTGTCGTGTTGCTGTTGATGTCGTGTTTTTTTTTTTTTGGGGGGGGGGGTGGAGGAAGAGGTTGGAAGCTGTTCCTTCTATGTGTCTCTCTCTCTCTTTCCTCCCTGAACATGTCATCTGTCTTTATCATGCTCTCTCTCTCTCTCTCTCTCTCTCTTCCCGCTTGAGCATTAGCACCTGTGACTGAATACTGTGAGATTCATACTACTTTTCTGTACCGATTAAAGGTCATTTATTGCCTATTTACATCGGTCTCCCCCGCTTTTATAGGAATTTTATTAATGTTTTATTACATGATGACATTTTAACTGATTAATTATGTACATTGCCGGTCAGTGCCTCTTTTTTTTTTTTTTTGCATTTATTAGGCCTACATGAAATACATCGCTTCGGTGATCCCTCGCATTTGTTGAATTACATTTTGATTAAGGGTTTATGTCAGATCAGTGTGTGTGTGTGTGTGTGTGTGTGTGTCACACATACGCACACACGAGCTACAGTAGCTTCTGTCCACATGAGCACTGCGAATTAAGGGTTTCTAGCCGACGGGCGCTGTATTTGGGCTTTCTATAACTCAGTCGGTGGAGGATCATTTTACCAATGCGGATGACTCGGGTTGGGATCCCGATGGAATCTCATTTTCTTTACTCAATTTTTAACTGACAAATATTTTCATTTCTGGTCAGTTTTCATTTGTTTTAGGTCCATTTATTCCATCCTCTTTCTTTCCCACCCCACCTTTTTTTAACGGCGTATATCTCGTTTCAACATGACGATGCAGAATTATACGGTAATCAAGATGTACAAAATGGCCGAAGAATTTTTCATCTCTCTGGGGCTTGATCCGCTGCCTGATTCTTTCTGGAACGACTCCATGTTGGTCCGACCATCGGACGGGCGGAACGTCAACTGCCACCCCTCCGCTTGGGATTTTAATAATCAGCGGGACTTCAGGTTAGTTCAGCGCAGCCAAGGAACGTGATGAACAAACTCAGGCAAATTCACATCCGCGCTTCCTCTTTACCTGTGCATTGATTACTTGTCGAAAATTATTAATTAATTAATTTATTTATTTATTTATTCATGTATTCTTTGATTCATTCATTCTCTTTTATTTTCACAGGGTAGCCCTTTTAGTTACAGAACTGATTTTAAAAGGACCCTTACAAAAGAACAACACAAAATATTGTACATACATAGTTATGTCCAAAAATACTGTAAAAATAATAATGATACATGATTACAAACTGAATATAAAAATAAGATTATAATAAAAATAGATTCTAGGTAAAGCGTAAAGTTCTCAGAAGGGTTCTCATCTTCCACTAATCGGAACGTTCTTATATGATACATTGAAATACATAATAATTATATACCTTGCGTGAGAAAGTGTTGGTTCTCATACTAGACGAGAGTTTGCAATATCTGTTCCCGATATTTGTTTGCTATTTATTTATACTATTTACGGATAAGATTCTGGTTGTCTGGAACTTTGTATCAGGCCCTATGTTACTCATTCGACCTCCTGTTTCTACAGCACTTTCTGAAGTCAAATCTGTCATGGAAAGTATTCTTTCATGTCAGCATGCAAGACAGTGTTTTGGTGATTGTTCATTTTCTGCATTTCATCAGAAATTTCAAAATAGTCTCCAAATATCGATTTATTCTATCCAAATACACTCATGGCTTGCCATTTCAAGAAATTTCTTTGAAATTATTCATTTCACTGATGTCACCTTGAAGTTTTCAGTACTCGTGCTTAGTCTACTTTCTAGTAATTTTGATTTGTCAATAATGTTTGTACAATTATGATAATTGTGTTACAACATTGTACAATGCTTTGTAAAAGGGGGTGTAAAGGTGCTGTTTAAACTCTAATGTGAATATGTTACGCATGTGCTTGTGTGTGTGTGTGTGTGTGTGTGTATGTGCGTGCGTGCGTGCATAATGGCACGACCGATTTTAATGAACTACCATTCACATAATGTACCGCTATCGATGTGGGATTATAAAACGTGATACACCTCTTGTGCTTACGGTGAAATTATTTGTATCTCACACTATATTGAGAATGAATCGAATAACAATTTGAAAGGTAATCAAGCCGCTTTCCTCTTTGGTGTTCTTCTGTTTGTTTGTTTATTTGTTTGTTTGTTTGTTTGTTTGTTTGTTTGATTCTTTATTTTCCCAATTTAGAATCAAAATGTGCACGACGGTAAACATGGGTCACTTCATAACAATTCATCATGAGATGGGACACACCCAATATCAGATGATGTATAAGGATCTTCCCTTAACATTCCGAGGCGGGGCCAATCCCGCCTTCCACGAAGCCCTCGGGGACGTGCTAGCCCTCTCCGTCTCTACGCCCCAACATCTTCACAAAGTCGGACTCCTAGAAAACCTTGAGGTTGATCGCGGTGAGTTACCGCTTGTCTCCAGACGCGAAAGTATCCTTAAAATTCATCAAGTTGATTATGCCCATCAAATCTCTTTTTTTTTCTACGTCGTCTTTTCTTTCTACTATTACTACTACTTCTACTACTCCTACTACTATACTTCTTCTTCTTTTTCATCATCATCATCTTAATCATCATCATAGGCCTATTCATTATAATCGCTATCATCATCATTGTCGTCGTCGTCGTCATCATAATTTTCTCTTTGCATCTCGAGGTTATGTGAAAGCTGCAGATCCTTCTGATAGAATATGTATCACCAGCAACTGGTATACTGTATTGTGGCTTATTAGTATGAGTCAATAAAGAAACAAATCTGCTCTAACGCTCTTTCATGGTCACATTTTTCTAACAGAAGCGGATCTCAACTTTTTGATGGGAATCGCCTTGGAAAAGATCGCATTCCTCCCTTCTGGCATTTTATTTGACCAATGGCGATGGAGCGTCTTCAACGGGTCCACCCCCGAGTCGCGATACAACTCAGACTGGTGGAAATTAAGGCAAGGCAGCCATATTGCTTTTATACCACACATCTTCCATTTTAATATGTTATTGTAAGTGGACAATGCCATAAACAGGACTGTTTTAATGTTAAAACGTAATAACAGCAATATATAATGACTTTGCAAGGAAAAATAAATGGAGGACGTCATTTCTTGAAGTGCTCTTAGAGATGGAAAGGGAGATACTTGTGTGTACATATTTCTAATGCTATAAAGTGACACGGAAGTACCAGAGGTTAATTCACGAATTTCATGATACACTCCTGCTTCTCTTTTTGTTTTTATGACATATCATCGGCCGACAACATTCGAAATTAGTGGATAGGAAAATACCAGATGAGAAGTGCGAAATGACACGAGGGTTTCCTGCAATATACTTACCATGCTGCAGATCTCAAAAGTCTACATGAACGATGGCATTATTCATAATCTGCATATTTGCCCAGGAAAGCTTACTAATAATGATGAATAATGATGAGAATGATGAGAATAATGATGATTTTCAAAATATATACCCTCAGGGTAGTCACTACATGTATTTGTTTTCTTACACTTTTCCCTTAAGGCTGCGGTACCAGGGTATTATACCACCGGTGAAGCGAACTGAAGACGACTTCGACCCAGCGGCAAAATATCACATAGCGGCAAATGTTCCATACATAAGGTGATATTTGTAAATGTGTGTCAAACAAACGAAAAAAACTGCACTGCTATAATGGCTTAAAGCTCCTTTCAGTTATTCATATTTTTATGAGACATATGAGAATAGTTGATAGATTTATATTCCTGTTTATTAAGACGCGATATACTCAATATTTGCCTTTGCTGTTCATTCAAATTTCTTCGTAGACAATGCTAGAAGAGCTCGATAAGTCGAATGCACTTGTCAACACCGAAGATTTGATATCCACAAATTATTAGTAATAATCTGGACATTGACTGGGCTCCGTTTGATTGTGGTCTTTGCAAAGCTTGTTTCGATCTTAGATTTATTCCTTCTGCCAGTATTCTGTACAAAAAAAGTATGTATCTCAATGATTATATAGAAATATACCAATGGTGGCGCACATACTTAGATATCACTCGTCATAAATATTCATGCTCAAAATCACACTTGTTGCTCTCGTCAAAATGACTTTATATTCTTCCTTTTCTGTCACTTTTCTATCAGTTCACTGGAGGTGTTATTCTTTTTCTTCAAGAAAACAAAATCACAGTTAATGACCATAATATAATCACATGTATTATGATTCTTCAACATCTACCCCTGATAGGTATTTCATCAGCTTCATCACACAATTCCAATTCCATGGCGCTTTGTGCAAGGCAGCCAACCACACTGGCCCTCTTTACACCTGTGACATCCATGGGTCCAAAGAAGCGGGTACCTTACTGTCGTGAGTTCCAAAATCATTAGCATAAAATTCATCGTCTTCATTCTTTTAATACAGGAAGATGTTAATACCTTGTATTTTTTAGGGAATAGTTTGGCTTTGCCGCTATCATGGTACATATGCCATTGAATATTAATCGCAGTGAATGTTGAATAATGGATTTTTTTTTCTAATCACACGCAAGCAATTATGATTCATTTATGTGTTTTGTTTTGATTTTTTTCTTTTAGAAAGATCTCGGTATATCCGCAAAGCGTTCGTCTGATGGGTGCGTGTGAGTGCATGATGGTCCCGTTTTCCTTCGTTGAGGCACTCATTGAGTCTTGGAGCGCAAGAAGGGATTCACGTGTAGAAATTTTAAATGTGAATTCACTGAGGATATCCTGGTTCTACCTTATAGTGTCGAGATGTAGAAGAAGTCATAAAGCTGTGAGGCAAATTTGCAGCAGAAATTATCCCCCTATCATTATCTTGATGGCAACTTCTGAATTTCACGCATGTCTTATGGTGGTGAAAAATAAAATTGAACTGCTTAAATTCATGGACTGCATTGCTAATTGAAATATGAGATGCATGTTTCCTTTATATTCTTCTATGGGAACAAATAATACAATTAACGCATCTTTAAGTATTTTAGATGTATGTGTTTCCGGTAAGTATTGTACGTATAATATATATATATATATAATAACGTCCGATTTAGAGGATTATCTGTTTCTGCTTTACTGACACGTTTTCTCTCGTATTTTACGATTTCAGTGAGATGATGCAGAAAGGTTCGAGCGAGCCATGGCCTGATGTGATGGAAGCTATGACTGGTGACAGGACTTTGAGTGCCGAGTATTTGGTGGAATACTTCCGGCCACTCATTGATTACCTCGAGGAGGAGAACCGGAAGAACGGAGACGTTCTGGGATGGCCAGAGATGTACACCCCTCAAGGTATTGTACCATTCATTCTACATCTATTGCTATGCCGGTGGTCCTAAGCTGTATCTGTTGAGCAAATCAAATCTAATAAAATCCCATTTCTCTAATATTTCAACTATATTCATTTTTTTTATTTATATGTTTTATTTATTTCAACTATTGGCATACAAACATTTTCGTAAATTGACCGTCATGCTAGTAATATTCTATTGCACATCCAAGTTGATTTGTGGTAATTCTATGCATCTTTGTATTTTGTTAAATTTTTTGCTTTTTTTATTGAGAAAATGAAAATGAATTAAAATCTAATTCTAAATTTGGATAGATAAAACATAAGTTACAGCTTATGTTGACAGGCAGCTGGAAGGGGACTCAATTAGACACGGATTTTTTATGATTCTCGATATCGGTTCAAAGTAGAAATACACAGTACACTTCCTGGTAGTTAGCATCTATACAGTATAATATTATCAACATCATCACCTATGACTACCTCTGCTGTAAGTATAGTTTCCTCTGCAAATTTGTTTGGTTTGGGATGTCTTTTGTTTTGTTTTGTTTTGTTTTGTTTTGTCTTTTTCTGTCCTTTTCTTTTCCGTTCCTTTCCTTTCTTTTATTTTCTTTTCTTTTCTTTTCTTTTCTTTTCTTTTTTCTTTTCTGTTCTTTTCTTTTCTTTTCTTTTCTTTTCTGTTCTTTTCTTTTCTTTTCTGTTCTTTTCTTCTAATCTATTCCACTCGAAACAAATGCGGCCAGCGCATATGTATTCCTCGATGTTATCACTATCATTTTTAAAGCGGTCCTTCTTCAGTTGGCGAATCTGTACCCATTCTCATAGTAGCCTGCCACTGTATAATATGTGATCACGAAACTTTCGCATTTTTGCATTTCCTTTGTTTCATATTCGTCGAAATACAGAGCCAAAGGGACTTAGTGGCAGAGGGGCAATCATGCAGCCAGGATCGGCCATTCTGCTTGCATTCATTTGCGCTTTTATGTACAACGGAGTGATTTAACATTATGGCGTATCACAGGACCAGTTCGGTGGGGCGAAGATGCCAAACGATAGAGCTCACAAACTCTCACAGACTGACGTCATACCAACTACGCAGATCAAAGGCAAATGCAACCCACATGTAAATTGAGGGAATGTAGCACTATTGTAGAACACATCAGCGAAGTTTGGGGGACATCGGACAATCCATCCCAAAGTTATGAAATGTTGAATTTTGTTGCAGCCATCGCTGGATTAGAAGATTACATCACTTTATAACGTCACAAATGGACAACGATATAAAGAAATCCAACATCTTTCCATTTTTACAGCATAATGAAAGAGCACTTAACATGTGTCAGCAACACGACGAGGGAACTTGTAACTTTTCATGAAAATTGGCATTTCTCTCAGTTCTCTCAATTCTCTCAGTATTTTCTTATCAACGGTAGTAAACATACAAATGGAGACTATAAGTCTCTCTGGGACGCCCCGCCAAGTTTCCTAAGCTTTTTTTTTTCCTTCCCTTTTTTAAAGGTAATAGCAAGAAAGCGTGGAAGGTGAACTTGCGATACTCAGGCGAGCGCTAGACATCTACTCTTATACATGTATAAAAATGTGATTGGTTTTGCCTTGCTTATAATGCCTGCGTGTTTGTGTGAGTGTGTGTGTTTGCATATACGTAGGTGTTTAGGGGAGGAGGGGATAACCAACCAAATAATTGTAAGGATAGAAATATGTATGATGATACGTATGACACACAACACTGCATATTACTTTGGCTATCAACGTTATGATGTAATCAAATTTAAGTTGAATCCTACATCGCACTTATGCTCTCTGCTGCATGATATTTTCTTCTGTCCATTACCAAAGCCACGTTTTCAGATTGTGTCCATGAATGATGACAAAAAAAACCCCCACACACACACAAACACACACACACAAACACAAAAATGGATTCAGAGTACCCTTAGCGGCATGAAAAAAAAAAATCAAACGATCTTGGTAAGCAGAGAGATTGTAGCGCGATGCTGAAGCGAATATGTAATGTTAGGAAGCATTTATAATGTAGCAAATGTAGCAAATGTAGCAAATGTACTTTTTTATCGCTGATAAAAACAAAACAAAACAAAGATATATTTCTTCGCTACGAATTTTGCTTCCCGTTGCATCAGTGTTTGAGGTTCGGTAAGACTTGATGATAAAAACAAGGAATGACTGAAATACATTTAAAGGAGTCAAAACACATCAACACACCAACACATCACAACCATGCGCCTTTTGAAGTCTGCCACTGCTCTTGACCAGAGAGGAGAGACCTCCCTGCCTTTGACAAGTGTACCAGATTAGATTCCAGCAGCGTTTGAAAGTAGAAGCTCTGCAAAGGAATCTAGGACGATATTGGTGTATAAAGAGAGGGATGCAATGACTGATAAAAGTTTAGCACTCGGGTGAGGCAACGTTACTGTGATACTACGGGTCAAAACGGTAGACGAAACTTGAAGTAGGGCTACATTGTGTGCGTATACCTCAATTTCAGGGTTAACCCCGTCGTCTGTGATTTAATCTTCACATTTCCTTTTTCCTGCTCACTTCCACCTGCAAAAAAAAAAAAAAAAAATCATGAGTGGTTCAAGATGGGCGCAGTGACCGTCGTGCTTTTACAGTTCTTTCTCATAGGGAAGCTTCAAGAAATTGCTATCTTGGTGGACTGATATCGCCATGGCACTCACAACCACCATGTTGACAGTGACGTCACCAGCCTTTGCCGCGTTTGTGTTCAACCAAAGAGATGATATAAAATCTCTTTGTGTTCAACACATTCCCTGTCACCAAGCGCGCCGGAACACTTCTGGTTTTTGTTTTTAGGTGATCCGAGTATCCTCTCGGATCACCTTCTGTTTCTGTACGGATTCTTTGTTAGGTGATCCGAGTATCCTCTCGGATCACATTCTTGTTTCATTACATAAGGCAGTCTGAAGCGTGGCGCCTCTCTGTCACGTGGTTGTTAATTGGCGCCCTAATTGAGGTACTGCTTGGAAGTCCCTTGCCTAATCGGCGGGGCGTGGCAGGGGCGCCTTGCTTGTGGCTATTGACCGTGCGCACTGTGACCATTCGCTTTCAACCAGTGTTGTAACTATGTCATCTCATTTATAACTTTGCGACCGTGAATCAGTGAATTCAATAAGTCTGAGAGGTTTTTATTTTCTTTTTTTTTTTCCGCCTCTGAAAATGGTTTATATAATACTCATAAATGTATAGGGACATTTTACCTAGTTTATTTTTTTCCCTTTTTGTAATCTGACTTCTTAACTGGTATATTCTAATAACTATTTTATATTAGATCAAGGCTGAAGACGCTCTTAGATAATTGTTAACACGTTGTTCTGTAATATACGTGGTACTACGTGTATGGGATTAATGTTGCGTTGACTCTGTTTCAAACTAATTTTAGATGCAGCATTTTCTTTTATTTTAGTCTCGTACATCACAGACATTCAAGATGTCAAAATCCCATGTGTTGCCCTCTACAGGTGCCCTCGTGGACCCAAGCAATGGCAGTCACGCTCACCCTATACTACACAATCCAACAGACACTGCATTTAATTCAATTAATGATGATGACTTTTTGATATGGTAGGACCTTCTTTGGCAGAAAGAGAAACAAATATTAATCAAAACGATATTTTTCTTCGGTAATTATGTTTCAGATAGTTTTAATTCATCGTCGCAAGAATTTGATTATGACTTTGATATAGAAAACCAATTGCAAAGTCCATCTTCGGAATGTTTTACTCTCGACCAGTTTAATAATGCTGTCAAGGAGTATGATGATACCACTCTTTCTCTTATACATTTCAATATTAGGAGTATTAATAAACATTTTGAAGAATTGCGGTTACTTTTAAATAATCCCATCAGGCAAATTTTCGACAATAGGTTTAACCGAAACCTGGCTTTCCCATGATTCAAGTCTTCATTTCGCCCTCGACGGATATGATCTTGTAGTTAACAACATTTTTAGATTATTTTGCGGATTTGATGAAAAACCCAGTTTTTTCATTAAAAAATTGTTTCATAATGGGAGATTTCAATACAGATTTATTAAAACAAAATAATATGTCCCAAGATTTTTTGGAAATATTTTCATTTGCTTCTTTCTTACCTTTGATATCTAAGCCCACACGTATAGTTAATGAATCCGCCTCCCTTATTGATAATATTTTTGTAATATTCTGCCTTCTCCCGATTCCCTTGTATTACTTTCAGATATTACAGATCATTTCCCCATTTCGACTTGTTTCTTTTTAAATGATCCTATTGATGATATATCTAGTTGTTTATTAAGATGAAGAATTACACATGAAAATGTAGCAAGTTTAGGTGCTAGTTTAGACACGATAGACTGGTCTTCTATTTTTGACACAAATGATGTCAATTTGTCTTTTGAATATTTTATGCATGTTTTTATTCAACTCTTGGACATTCATATTCCAAAAAGTAGAGAAAACCATCCAACTACAAAAAAGTACCCAGGCTCCCTTGGATTTCTGAATCACTCTTGCGTTCAATAAATATAAAGAACAATTTATATCATAAATTCAAAAATGAAACCTACTGAGCAATCAAAACTGAAATATACTAGTCTAATATGAAAATACTTTGTCGAAAATTATACGTATTGAAAAAAATTATATTAAGCAGTTACAATTTTATAGGCATGATATGCAAAATACATGGATGTAGTTTTAAAGCAAGCAATGGATAGATCAAATAGTAAGTCTAATATTTCTAAAGTTAGATTTGATGATGACATTTTTGAAGATAGGGAAAAATATAGCACCACACATGCATTATTTAGTTTTGAAGAAAAAGTGGCACATGCTATCGACAAATCTTCACATCTCATAGGTTTGTTCCTGGACTTCTCCAAGGTCTTTGACACCATTAATCGTGATATTTTACTTAATAAATTACACCACTACGGAGTGAGCGGGAAGGCCTTGGAGTGGTTCAGGAGCTACCTTATGAACAGGAAGCAATATGTCTCTTTAAATGGTTGTAATTCACAAAAGTTAAATGTCAAATGTGCGGTCCCACAGGGAAGTTTATTAGGTCCGCTTCCGTTGTTTACATAAATGATTTTTGCAGATCATCAGATGTTCTTTCTTTCATTCTCTTTGCGGATGACTCAAATTTATTTTTTTTTCGCATAATAATCCTCTTACCCTAGTAAATGCGTTAAATTCTGAATTAGAAAAAGTCTTTCAATGGATAAAAGCTAATAGATTATCTCTTAATCTTCAAAAAAAAATATATATATGCTTTTTAGCATCTCCATAGAGGCACTACCTGTTGATATTATCTTTGATGGCACTCCACTGGAAAATGTTTCTTATGTCAAATTTTTGGGAATAACAGTTGATAATAAGTTATCATGGAAATTTGAGAGTATACGTAAGATTATTTCACGAAATATTGGTATAATTAACAAGATTAAAATTTTGTCTTCCTTTGTCGTCCCTGCTTACATTATATTCATCCCTCATATTGCCTTATTTAAATTATGGTATTCTTGTGTGGGGAAATACATATCAAACACTCTTAGATAAATTACTTCTGTTACAAAAGAAGTCACTGCGTATTATATGTCACACTGCATGCATTTTTGTCTCATACTGATCCGTTATTTTTTGAAAATGTAATATTCAATATCAAAGCTTTGTATTTGTCCAATTTAGGACAATTTACGTATAATTATAATGAAAATAATCTTCCAAATATATTTGAGGCAATGTTTTCAAAAATTCAATCCGTTCACAGTCATCGAACAAGGCGATTCAATGAATTCCATTTGCCATTTTTTAGGACTTTGCTGGCTCAGCACACCTTCATCTATACGATGGGCCAAAGTATTGGAACTCACTTCCCAACGACATAGTATCAGCACAAACTTTGAATTCTTTCAAGAACAAATTAAAATCATTTCTATTGAAATCTTATGATATACAGTCGAATTAGGTTCGTTTTTATTGTCTCAATCAAGTCATCTTCTTTACAAGCATTAAGCAATCATGCAGAAATCATTTTTTTTACGGAAAAATAATTTGTCAAACATAAGTTTTCCTCAGATGTATAACAGTGTGTCTATTCTCCTCTGTGTTTGGTTTTTTTTTTTTTTTTTTTTGGTATGTCCGCTCTTCTGCATTCATACCGGTATATGTACCCAATCCTTCGCAATATCAATCCAGGGAGCGTTTTATCATTACCCTTACATCATGAAGACCAGTCTGCTTGTGTCCACGATGGCGCGTGTTGTAGTCTTATTCCCCTCTTTTTCTTCATTTTCCCTTTTTCTTTCTTTTTTCCCCTTCCTAAGTTGATTTCATGTCAGTTGACATTGGTTTCTTTGATTTTGTTTTATGTAATTAAGTCATTATTTGTTCTCTTATGTATTTTCCGAGGGTCCTATACCCTACAAGCTTTGCTTTTTAGTGGGACCCTCCATTTCTACTCCAATCCTTGTATTATGCATGTATTATGCCTAGAAAATGAATTTATATTGTTACTCTTGATCACATGTACGTTTTCTTTGAAATTGTTACAAATATGTTCTGTTAATGCACTGTATATAAATTTCCCTGTTTATTCAGTGGAAATGAAAATAAATGTGAAGTTGAAGTTGTAGTCTGTACGGATTCTTTCTTCTTCATCTTTATTTCTTTCTCCTCAAATCTTGTGCAGAGGTTAACTCAAAAAGTCCTTCGACTATCAATTTCAAACTTATACCATATATTTATCATGTCTTAAGGACGACAGATCTAATGTATCATTCGGATCAGTCAACCTTGACGTCATGTCATCATCTGAAATCACGTTCACTATCATATCTCATTGATGGAATGAAATTCCTTAATGAAATTTACAAATCATATAGCTGAAGTCAAGCTCTATTCATTCATCTCAAAATATTTGATCTCGTTCATAATTTTAACATTCTCCAATCGAGCTCAAAATTGTTTTGCACATGTTTCAGGCCATTTGGAGCATTTCATAAAAAAAGACGGACGCGTATGCGCGCGTGCATACACGCACGCGCAGCTCGAATGCAATAGAAATTTCCCGTTTTTCCACATGAATCAGACGTCTAAGATAACAAGAAATAATTCTGCCAAGTTTCAAGTCAATCCGATTCAATATGACGTCATACAGGCCCATCAAAGTTTAAATTCCGCGCGTGCGTCAGTGGCGATATACAGTATAAATATGCCAAAAAACCCGCCAATTTTTAACCCGATTTTATTCGTCAGGATGGACGGTGACCCCTCCCTCCCTCCCCCCCTTTTTTTATATTACATATTCTGAAAGCAGGTGAGCTGTGTGATATCATTTCATGGGTGCCGGATGCTTTCAAAATGATTTAGAAATATCAAATTCCTCAATGAAATAAGAAAAAAAAAATTTTTGCAAAATGACGTCATCAAATTTCAAGTTCACTTGAGCGTACCTCACTTATCCTTTGCCAATTTTCACCCAGATTTCAGTATGTTGTAGCTTATTTCAGTAACGTAATGTAAGAATTGTGATTGGATGACGTTATCACCTTGTAAAAATGGATTGAAAGTGACCTTGTCAAATTTGACCAGTTTACGTGTTATCTCTATGGGAGTGCATTTTTCTGGATATGAAAATTGACATGACTGTCTTTATCGAGCATTAGCTCCCTTACCCTTCGGTGAATTTCTCCCAGATTTTAATATGTTGTAGCTTTTTCATTGGACGTCGGGATCACGTTGATAAACTTGGCTGAAATTGGCACTTGGCTTCGATGTAGCGTCATATTGCTTAGTACACACAGCCTATGGGAGATGGAATAGCTCAGTCGATAGCGCTTCGGGCTTTTAATCTAAATGTCCTATGTTCAAGGCTCACCCTTGCCAATTATTTTGCTTTTTTAAAACCCTTATATTGTCTTTCTATTTCTTTAGTAAGTCTTATTATCCCTTCCTAGCTTTATCTTTTTCTTATCCTTTTATTCTTATCCTTCAAATTTCTATACAATGCCTTAACTTTTCTTTATTTTTCTTTCTTTCTTCCACTTTCTGTGCAATTGATCAAGAATAAGAAGTCCTACCAACCCAACATTTTGCACATGTTTAGTTCATGTCATGACCATTATTTAAAAAAAAATAACAAATACTTCCTCCGACACCATCTTGGGTAGGAAAATCAAGGCCAAAGGTCAAAAGTGTTTAATCATGTATCTCTGTGAATACATGTCCAATCTTCCCCAGACTGAATATCAGAGCTTTTTCTGCTATGATGTGTTTTGGTCTGCTTTGTCTGCTTTTGCAAAACCACATATCTGCTATGAACCATTCATTGACTCTCATTAACAATTTGAAATAGGTAGGCTTAGAATAACGTAATGTTTTAGATCGAAATTACAAAAAATATGGATTTCACACTTCATATTCTAATCATTCAACTGCGAAAGAGTTGCTTGTCGACATTGGCAAGTAGCGGGAAAGGAGAATATTTTTGGGGAAAAAATTTGTCAAGGATTCAAAATTGAATTGTGTAGTCCTAGAAAGCTGAAAAAGTAATGATAAACGTACTTTCCTTTAATATTCATCACATAGGTGAGTGACCCGCCCACCCCAGCACCCCCCCCCCAAAAAAAGAGGAAATAGTTGTCAAACGCGTCCAGCATTTAGCGATGTTAAGGGCCTACGACAAGTGCAGGTATTTCGAGAAGGTATTTGAAGCACGGTTTGTGGGTGGGTTCTGCGTTTGATGCAGATGGAAATTATGTGTGTACGTGTGTGTGTGTGTGTGTGTGTGTGTGTGTGTGTATGCAAAGAAGGAAAGTGTGCGGAGGCTTGAACGTGTTTTGATGTTTTTGCTCAACTATGTTATGCTGTGACAATTATTCAAAAAACGAATAACAATAATTGATTGGAGTACTCTGGGGTTTCAGAGAAGGAGCATCTTGTGGGCTTGAAATACTTAAGTGCTGTGATAAACATGAAACACAGTCCTAATTATAATCACTACTTGAGGTATCGTTCGTATGTTATTAGAGTGTCCTGCGTGTGTTCCAAGAATGAATGCTCTCGAGTCTGCAACAAGAAACTAAGAGGAAACACAAATGTGTATGTAGCACTGATCTCTAGAGAGAGTTCAGTGGTGACAACTGCAGGTGTCTATGGAAGGACTGTCGAGAGAAGACCGTAGAAACAGGAGAGTAAAGGAGGTAAATCAAGACACACATTCGACAAAAGAATAAGGAAAGTGCCTTGATTTCAGCAAGGTAGTATTATAAAGGATAATGTCACTCAATGTCTATATAGGCTAATTGAAATTCAAAGGCCATGATGAAACTGACTTTAATAGATTTGATATTCATTTCTCGATTATTCACATTAAAAAATACATGAAAAAAAGATTTTCATAAAAATGCGGTTTTAGACGAATAATAGCCTTGGGAGCGAGTTTTAAGCAAACAATGGAAGTCAATTTGTACAGTTGAAGAAAAAAACATAATTTTCAGCGATACCAGTCTCTTACTGTGATGAACGTTGGCGTTTGAATCAACTCTTCTTACATAATGATTTTTTTGTTCCAATATTTTGCAGTTTTCAGCAATTTTTCAACAGTATTCAACAGTGTGTGGTTACATCACAAATCTCTAACCTCCACGCTCAGTGTTTCGCGATTTGCAATCGGCATGATAGGTGAAATACTTGTAATAGTAGACTTGCTAAGGGGGTAAACGCTGCATTTTTTAGTACAAATGTCCTACTTGGCACAGATGTTCCCTAGGGCAATTGAAAAATTTTCATCTAAAGAGACACTGTGTATCCATGCAAATAAGCCTTAATTTACATAATTTATGCAGAAATACACATAAAAATTATAAAAAAATACATGTGCATCCAGCAGAAATACCTGGTTAATAATTTGGTAGAAGTAATTTATAGAGTAAGTAGAAACAACTCCTGCAAAAATTCATTTCATACCTAATTATGCAAGTTATTGTTCAAAAATCTGCATTTTTGAAAGAATTCCTAATCCATTAAACACTGGATCTTGTAGTACAAAGTTTGAACCTGGTATGGATGTCCCTTGGGTCAAAAGCAAATGATTCATCTAAAGAGACAAACTGTCTCTATGCAAGCAACCTGCTATTTGCGTGATATGCATATCAATACCTACACATAGATAATCAGAACAAACAAAATGCAATTATGTGACGAAATGTCGTAATATATGGCTTTGAACTAATATCACAACAACACTTTTCAGTTGCTTAAATTGTTTCCATATTATTTAATTAACTTAGGCATTCTATGCAGAAATTATGTAAATAAGTATACAAGACGTGAAATTTCGAAACATATTGATCTTTGAAAAAATTTCTACTATCAATTTTCCCTCATTGCATAAATGCTTTGCAGGGTGGGAATAATAACAATCGATAGTGACACTCTTTAAATATGATTCTGCAAAACAGTAGGGCCTACATAGGAACAGATGCAAATCGGAACAATATTGCTTACAAAAGGATTGTTTTTCCCTTGCAAACAGTACACAACTGAGGTCATGGTTAGAAAATCATTACAAAAAAACACTACCATAGCGAAAGTGTGAATTCTGATTTTCATCGTATTTTGTAGGCAACCAAACGAATAAGAGGCTTTTTACATCAAACTGATTATAAACTTGTGCAAATTATGTGTATGCAAGGGTATTTGCACATATCAAGAACTTACAAGCTTGAGTTAGAAACAAAGTCTGTTTCTGAAAAAAAAAAAACGTTCCCTCAGTATACTATTAACTGCTATGGCATGGAAACTATGCTAGGAAATGTTTACATAATAACATTTTGATAAGGCAATAATTTATGCAAAAATTGTCATGTGAACAATATAGGAGATGTTATACTCTAAGTCAAATAATCTTAGTCTCTGACTTAAAATCAGTCAATTTCAACAATAAATCAAAGCAGAAATAATATGTTCATAACCATAAAAGAGTATATAAGATGGCCTTTACAATTACTAGGATGTGATTTGTCAACAGATTGTCACATGCTACTGTTATTTACGAGGATCGTAAATGTCTTATTCTTCCTGGTTGTCATTGTTTTCCCTTGGGATAATGTAACTCCCTGGCAGTCCAAAGAATGTTATATTCCACCACATACCAGCTAATACCTGTATAGATGATCATGACCTACATGATCTTGAAGTTTTTTCCAAAAGATAATTATGTTAACTGGTTTTGTGTAAAGATGTCAGAGGTTAAGATTTAAAAAAAAGAATACACAGGTAAAAATGTAAAAGATAAGAATGTCAGAGGTTATACATGTGTGCATCAAAATTAACTTTCATGCAACCCATACATTAAATGCAATGACCGTGATGACTATACCATGTCACTGAATTCCATGTCCTTTCCTACTTATCAAGAGGAAACAAAACACTTGAGAGGGGAGGGCTTAACATTTTTCGATAATCAACAAGGGTATCACTGTCAGGTAGAACATGCACAAACATGTACTAAGTTTCATGATATACCTTGATTCACATTCAAGATATGGAAGAAAAAGTGAAATATAGCACTTTCATCAGAGCTTTGACCTTTTGACAGGAAATTTCCCAGAGAATCTCCATTAGGTAATACATGTGTATATTAAGTTTCAAGAAAAATCCTACAAGCATTGCAAAATATGAGGGAAATTGTGAAATTTTGAGGGCCCAATTGACCTTGATCTTTGACCCCTGACCTTTGACAAATGACCCCTATATTCCCTAGAAAATCCCTGCCAATACCAAGTTCCATGAAGACACCTTGAACCATTCGCGAGATACAGTGAAGAAAAAGTGAAATTTTAACATTTTAACCTGACCTTTGACCTTTGACCTATTGACCTCAAACTCTCTGGTGAATCTTATTTTGGTAGTACATGTATGCAGTCACTAAGTTTCAAGAAAATATCTTCAGGCATTGCATAGATATGGGAGAAATAATGAAATTGTTGCATTGACCTTGAACTTTTTGACCTTTGACCTCTAGCCGATTTTACTTAAAACAGCTTAATTAATTGCCCCATCATACGTCATCCTTGGACCAAGTTTTGCGAAATTTGCTTAATCAAGTCTCGAGTTATCGCGTAAAATGATACCACTTCTTTAGTCGACCTTGACCATTTACTTCTGGTACATTTGGGTACTAATATGCAAAATATACTAATAAGATGGTATTTGCATAGAAGAATAGTGTTTTGATATTACAAACCATTTCCTTTGGCTAATAAAGGATATGCATACTACTTTGGTAGTTTTTATCATAAAATGAAGTGCTTAGACTGTAAGGAAAACTTTAAAAATAATGTTTTTACTTTACTTTCTTTAGTAATTATGTAAATTAGCTGGTAAAGATGGTTCAATTATTCAAATTCTTTTCTCATTTGGTTTCATAGAGTGTTTCTAACGGGTTATATCTATCTAGGATGAGATTTAAGGGGGGTTTCATTGTTTACAAATCAATTTGCATAACTCGCATAATTATGCAAATTTTATGTTTATTTACATAGGTGTGACATCAATTTTTGCAGGAATTGTTTCCACATGCTCTATCAAATACTTCTACCAAATTGCACATATATTTTGTAATAATTTGTATATGTATTTTTGCATAAATTATGCAAATTAAGGCTTATTTGCATAGATACAGGTTGTCTCTTTAGATGAAAAAATTCCACTTGTACTGAGGAACATGTGTGCCAAATAGGACATTTGTACTATAAAATGCAGTGATCACCCCTTTTTTCGCCCTTAGCAAGCCTACTATAAGTGTTATACTCGACACACAAGAAATCATGTAGTCTTGTTTTCAAAGCTCACAATCTGTAGTATGCGATAGTCGTGAACGAAGATAGCCGAAGCCGGAGGCATCAGCGCGAGTCCTGTCACGGGTTTGCCCATATTATGTCCCTTCGTGACGCCCCTGTGCTCGCTTCTCTTGTAGCAACTGCAGGGTAAGGGCCTTTGACACAGACTAGGGACAAAAAATAAGTTGTATTCAATATCATTATAATCTCTGCTGTGGAGACGCAACACTGGTGCCAAAGCCTTGTCATACGCAGCAATGTTCATGTCATTATATAATGTGAAAACTTTTGTCTATACCCAATTATTATCTGATTTACATCGTACTTTTTCACCTGTCATATTTGGTTATCGTAATGAGTAAAGAATGTTTCAAATCTTTATTGTTCTATAGCCAAAGAATATTCATGTGATTACATCGGAAAGTCGTTGAATATTTTTGTCATTGGTTGGTTGGTAATATTTTTCAGCGACGAAACTTCTTAGGCCTGCATCTTGAGACTACCGAAGTCTGACGTGCAGCTATAGAAATGCTGCCCTTTAATGATCTGTTTTGTCGCTGCTTCAAAATTCCAACGGCGATATGTTTTCTAAATTTAGTTATCCATCAACTCATTCCTTCCAGATCTTATATCTTGTAGAAATCGTCGAAATCGAAACCTTTCCTCGGGTTTTCTTGATATAGTCATGTACTAGGCTCAGATCTGCTACACAGGGTGCGAATGTGCTGATCAGATTTTAGGCCCAATCCATCTAGGTCAAAGGTCATTTTGACATTGAACTTCAAACGGCACATTCCGCTTTGGCTTCTTATAGGAATGTTCAGTGTAATGTGATTTGGTATGAAAGTTTGAGATACAATGTGTCACAATCCGGTGAATTACTCGAGTACGATGTTCTCCTTGAAAAGCAGTGTTTCGTAAAATCGATTGCATGAAAAAACTAGATACATCGCTACGGCGACTGATATGCCTCCGCCATAATGCATGGTTCTCCTAATAGGTCTATAGTACAATGTCTTGACAATGTGTGATGACAGTTTCACACAATGGGCAAAATATTATAATGACAGGTTTGCCACAAATGTGCTGAATGTTCACTTTCCTAGAACTAGGTTCAATTGGATGAATGATTAAAATGTCAGAGTGCCGGTATTTGGGGAACTGATGATTTTTACTTGACTTTTGACCCTTTTATAAGTTTATGCATAGAGTAATTTTCAAGGTATTGAGAAAAAGTATAATTTCAGTATCAAATGGGAAAATAGCATTATCTAAACCTGGCCTTTGACCTTTGACCTCACAGTTCCAAAGAGAATCACAGTCAGGTTGAACATGCATAAATATGTAAGTTTCATGATGATACCTTGACTTACTTTTGAGATATGGAGGAAAAAGTGTAATTCAACACTTTCACTTGACCTTTGACCTTTGACCTTTTGGCAAGAAACATCCCACAGAATATATATCGGGTAATACATGCATACATCAAGTTTTTTAAAAAAAACCTTCAGGCATTGCATAAATGTAAGGAAAGTAGTTATATTTTGAGGAGTTGACCTTGACCTTTGACCCATGACCTTTGAACCATGACCCCAACTTCCCTAGATAATCACTGCCCATTGGAGCAAGCATATATACTAAGTTCCATGAAGATACCTTGAACCATTTGCGAGATATGGAGAAAAACATGAATTTTCAACCTTTTTTCACAAAATAACCTGTGACCTTTGACCTTTGACCCCGTGACCCTAAAATCCAAACAAAGTATTATCCCCCAAGGATATACCCTCATACCACGTTTGATGTAAAACCACCACACGGTTCTTGAGATATCGACAAAAACAAAACGGGACGGACGTACGTATGGACGGACGGACGGACGGACAGACGACCGAAAACGTAATGCCTCCGGCCACTTCGTTGGCGGAGGCATAAAGAAAAAAAAACGTGTTGACGTTACTAATATATTTGCTATATGAAAGTGAGGAGACACGAAAAGAAAGACGCATGAAGTGATGCAATATGATAGGGTTTATTGCCATTTGGTCTACTGTCAGACGGTCTACTGTCAACCTCGTCTAATGCCCGTTTGGTCTAATCCTCACTTGGTCTAATGCCCAGTTTGGCTAATTATCATTTCGTCTAATAACCAGATGGTCTAATCGCAATTTTGCCTCCTTGGGATTTTCCCCATTTGGTCTAATAAACTGTGGGTATTAGACGAAATGGGCATAGCCCATCTGGAAGTAGGTCAACTGATAATGAGGCTAAGTGGCAGTTGGACGAAATGGTCATTAGACAAACTGGTTGTAGACAAAACGGGGTGAGACCATGTGGGTTGAGACGACGTACATGGCTGTTAGATGAAGCGGGGGTAGGCCAAGTAATTACCTTTGATAAGTAGTTGTGCGGAAAGGTGCTAAAAAGGTGAAAGGAAAAATATGAAATTAATAAAAATTTGATACGAACCTCATGATCAGTGTCACATTTCAAGAATGCACATTCAAATTAGTTTGTAATTTTTCCCCCTAGGCCAGGGGGGCATTTCATAGATCTTTTTGTCCGACAAAGTTGTCGGACAAATTTGCTCTAAGCCAATCAAATGCAAGGATTTCAGTAACTTGCAACAGTTTGTCAGAAAAATATCCGACCAAAACGGTTAATTAAATGCGATCCTCGTTCTGAATTCTCCTTAAAAAGGAGAATCCATCTTGTCTATTATGATATAAATATAACATGGATTTTTGTTTTTGTTTAGATAAAGGATGAATACATTCATTTACGTAGATGGGTTAGTTTGTCAAATTTTTGTCGTTGTCAACAGTTATCACAATGCAAAGGTAAACACGAATTCCAGTGACTCCTTTGCAAACCACCATTATGCCATCATTAGATTCATCCGACGTTAATAATTTTAGGCTTTCGTCTCTCCCTCCCTTTCTTCCTTCCTCCCTCTCTCTCTCTCTCTCTCTCTCTCTCTCTCTCTCTCGATTCCTGAATGACATATATAACGATTTATGGTGATTGTGCGTAATGTGTATTGGACATAATGTCAGGTTTGTCTTATAATGATAATGTATCAAGTGCATACACACCCATTCATGATTGCGTGAGACATGGATGGCACGATTATTTACTTTTCCAGAAGATGTTGACAGGAGCTGGTATCCAATTCACATGCATGCTAAAACTCGCGAAGGCACCGTATGTAAAACGAGAAGTGGTGAAGCTTAAGTTATCAAAACTCATATAAGGTGTCAACAATAAAGGAAGGAAAGGAGACTGTACTTAAATTGGCCAAGGTACAATGTTCAGTGTCATAAGGTGAGGTGACTTGATGCATCTCCGTATAAATCGCCTTAATACTTCTCCAAGCTGCCTTCCCAATTTTCCGTCCTAAGACAAAGCGCGAACGTAGACCTATATTCCTATAAGCCACCTTTTCAGTGCAAGTGAAATTCCATAATAGTTGAAAGAAAGATATTATTCAGAGGGGTGAAGGCTCAAGTTTGAGTTTCTTCAGTTTGTCTCCCTCTACAAATGAAAAATTGACTCGAGGAGACGGCACGGTTCGTAACCGCAGTACAAAGCCGTTTCAAGGCAGCTGTGCGTTTATCTCGCTTCAAAGGGCTTCTACAAACAGGTTTCTGGAAATCTGTTCGGAAACCTGTTTCGGAAATCACAAATTTGCAGTTTTCAAAAAGGCTTACCGAACCCCATAATCAAAACAGCTTTGCGTTTATCATCTCCAAAAAATTCCCTGAAAGCCGTTTGGAAAACATGTTTCTGCCGAGAAAAAGACTTGATAAACGCACCCATAGTTCCGAAGGTCGTACCGTGCATGTATTGGACCTACTGACCTCTACCAATCACTCATAAAATCGTAGGGCTATATTGTTTATCAATGTCAAGCACATACTCACATACCAAACATACCTAAAGTTTCTTCCAAATGTTTCCATCCTTTCCTTCTTATCTTTTTTTCCTCTCGGCGTGCCCGTCACGGTGAAAGCACATTATCCAGGCCTCTGCAATCACTTTATATGGAGTTTCAGGAAGACTTCCCCTCTAAATGGCCCAATGGGAAGTGATGGAGACTCTGTGACAGTATACCAACTTGATGTACGCAATGTAAAACTGTTGACTGTATGGGACGAGTTTGTTTTGTTTTGGTTTGGTTTGTTGTCTTGGTTTTGGCTACGGTCTTTGATATACACTGTATTGGAGAGAAAGTACTCAATCTTATCAGGGTCTGCTGACTGGTAAGCACCAAGATCATGACCATGCTCTTTCGCACCACGGCTTTTTTCGCCGTCGTTCTGGTGGCCGCCAAGTGCGGATTGACAGCGGCGAAAAGTATCCCCACGCAGGCGACGCCACCAGTCACCGTGATGGAAGCAGCATCCATCATGGACGAGCTGGCAGTCCAAGAACCCGAGAGCAACGCGAACGAAACCCAGTGCTTAATATTCCTGGAGGAATATGAACGGCTCGCCATGGAAGTGTACTCGTTTTCTGCGAGCAAAGCGTGGATATACAACACCAACATTACCAGCCACAATAAGGAGCAGATGGTAAACCTGTCTAGTTTCGAATGTTTTCATTTATTCATACGAAAGCTGTCCGATCTAAATATACATCTTTGTATAGAATGAACAATACTGTGTTCTGGTTAAATGATGTTTTTTTTTTTCTCATGCAAATACACAGTAATGATATTGAATGCAACATACTGGCGTAGCCGGGGGGGGGGGGGGGCTATGGGGGCAGTCGCCCCCCCCCCCCCCCCCCCCCCAAGATTTGGACTGGGGATTTGCGAGGCGGATACAGTATACTTTTATGAATGCACATGAAGCGGGTCTCCTTTTCAACCTTTCATCAAATAAGATCATAATTTTTTGAATATTTCACTCAAAGTGTGCACCAGATCGCTGAATTTCAATTCAAAATATGCAAAATCTGTCGTGCTTGGGAGGGGGTATTCCCCTCCCAAACCCTCCCCCTCTGTGCCTCTTTCCCTAGCCTTGTACACTTTTTAGATTTACACAAAATTATGAATAATTCTGAGTGCACAAGACTTATCACTTACATTCCGAAAACTCAAAGTTCCCTCATGTACAAGGGGAATTTCCCCTTTGAATCGACCCTTTCCTCCCTCAGTCCCCCCCCCCCACATCAGTTTTTTATCATGATTTCCCAAATATTCCATCAAATATGCGTATACGAGATATCTCAATTTCAACCTTAAAAAGGCAAAAGCTCCATCGTACTGGAAGGTTGGAGATAACACTCGCCCACGCCTTCTCCCTGCTCGCCCGCCCCTCCCCCCCCCCCATGCATAGAAGTGTGGCTACGCTTTGAACATAAACAGTTTTCCAAATATGACACAAAATGTGTGCACCAAAACGTTTAACTGCAATTAGAAAACTACACAGAATCTCCTTCCACAGACTTGCTACACTTCTCTTCTGATTGAAAAATTTCCAGATATTCCAACAAAAGTGTGCGCCAGATTGTTGAATTTCAGTTCAAAAAGCTTAAAAGTGGAAAAAAGGCTCCCTTGAATATGGGAGTGAATATGGGAGAGGTATCTTGCCGCGCTTCCATTGCTTGTTACCCACTTTAGACTTAGTACATTTTTGGGAATGACATTTCCGAATTTTCCACAAAAAGTGTGCTCCAGATCGCTTTATTTCAATTCTTAAAACGCAAAGTCTTCGCCGAGCGGGAGGGGGAATACCCTTCCCCTAAGCTCTTCCTCACTAGACTTTGTAGATACACACAGATGATGCACATTCGGAATAAGAGCTACATTCCGCGATTTTAACACTTTGATGAAAAAGTATTGCACCAAAAATTTGCTCCAGATCGCTGACTTTAAGGTCTGAAAATGCAAAATCACCTTCGTGTGGGAGGAGAAATGCCCCTTATCTACACCCTCGTGTGCATGCTTTTTCTGCTTGATTACTGAACAGACAGCGTTCATGATATTCAGTGTAAGAACTAATACAACACGTTTATTCAAATGATACCATTTTGTAGCCACAATGTTCAGTGATAATTGACATGAAAGTATATTGCTAAGTGGGACTGTTTCAAGTCGATAAAACACGCAAAAGCAAGCAAAAACATGCATCAAATTGCACCATTTGCAACATCAAAGTGCAAAAAGTTCTCACCACGTGAGGGGGGACACACCCTCCCTTTCCCCCTCGCTCGCTCCGCTTGCTCGGGCTCAGGCGCGTTAACGATATTCAGAGTATTAATAGAAAAAGTTCATTTAAATGATACCATTCTATATATATCATAGGCAAATTGTGCAACAATAATCTACACTAGAATATACAGCCACCTTAAACAAGTGGGACTGTTTCAACTCGTTAAAACACGCAAAAACATGCATCAAATTGCACCATTTGCAACATCAAAATGCAAAAAGATCTCACCGTGGGAGGGGGATACGAATTCACATTTTTGATATGAAGAAATACATTTTGTGATATCACTAATTCCAATTTGTGATGTCATTAATTTACATGGAATTTCAGCACTTATCTTTCGCAAAAAAAAAAAAAATCATTTGATTTCGAGCATTAGTTTTGCGCAGGAAACCACTGTGAATTCGAGCGTTAGTTGAGCGCAGAAATACACAGGGAATTCGAGCATTAGTTTTGCGCTTGAATTCAACACTGAATTCGAGCGTTAGTTGAGCGCAGAAATATTCGGGGAATACGAGCGTTAGTTCAGCGCAGAAAACCAACGAGAATTCGAGCGTTAGTTCAGCGCAGAAATACAAAGGGAATTCAAGCATTATTTTTGCCTGAAATTCAACTGTGAATTCGAGCTGTTAGTTGAGCGCTAAAATACACAGGGTTAGTTCAGTACAGAAAATCGCTGTGAATTCGAGCATTAGTTCAGCGCAGAAATACAAAGTGAATTTGAGCGTTAGTTTTGCGCTGAAATTCAATTGTGAATTCGAGTGTTAGTTGAGCGCTGACATACACAGGGAGTTTGAGCGTCAGTTATGTGCAGAAAATCGCTGTGATTTCGAGCATTAGTTTAGCGCAGAAATACAAAGGGAATTCGAGCGTTAGTTTTGCGCTGAAATTCAACCATGAATTCGAGCGTTAGTTGAGCGCTAAAATACACAGCTAGTGAATTCGATTGTTAGTTTTGGCTGAAATGCAACTGTGAATTCGAGGGTTAGTTCAGCTGTTCTGAACATTCCTAACTGAGATAATGCGAAAGTTCTTATGAAATACTAGGTGTTTCAAAAAACATTTTCCACTTTTGATTCTTAATAACCAAAAAACTGTATATCAAATATCATTGTCATTGATATCAGCGATAGCTGAATAGTGTACAATTTGGTTGAAGGTGGTTTGAATATGAAAGCATAAATCAGTTTCATGAAATCTATGAATAAGTTCACAGTAGGTTCCAGATTTTGCTCTATTTTCAACCCTCTGTACAAAATTTCACTTTGCACAGGGGTCAATGGGTGTGTATGGGAGTGTGTGGTTAACACCCTGACAATGGTCCTGAACAATAGCCAGGGTTTGAATGCTTCATTATTTATTCATGAGAAATTCCACTATCACAACTAGTCTTTATTCAGCCTCTGGCAGTATCTGTGTAAAGTCAAACGCCTGCCGATACTGTTGTTGAGTCGTGACAGTGCTCTCCCTACTTCTGAAAAACGAAATTACAATGAATACCTTCTGTTCTATCGTAAACATGGTGACAGGAAGCAAAGAGTATACACTTGTGTATCATGGAGCCTTAAATCAATCTACTGTGAAACAAATCCCCCCTATGATAAATGCTGCTGAACTCTTTACCAAAAAAATGATCTCTTTTTATCGAAAAAGCGAAAAATTTGTTAGACTATTCAATCAGTAGACAGTTGTATTAAAATGAGGAACTTTAGATAATTTATTCTTATTTATATCCCAAATTTAGTGATATGTGAAGCAAAATTTGAAAACGATTGCCAGCTGGAACGAAATGTGATGTTTGCAAGCACTTTACCGTGCATGAATTCAGACAATAGTGCCCAGGGCAATCCACATGAATTATTGATTAAGCATTCATGTGCAAGGGAGCAGGAGACTGACGCCTAGTCAAACAGGTGGTTCAGGCATGTCCATTGTTCAGGGCCATTGTCAGCACACACTCACATACACATCATTGGTTCCTGTGCAAAGTTCAATTTTTGTACAGAGGGTTAAAATTTGACCAAAATCTGAAACCTTACTTCAAAATCAATCTTAGATTTAATGAAACTGATTTATGCTGTCACGTGCAAATCACCTTCAAACAAATTGTACACTATTCAGCTATTACTCATATCAATGACAGTTTTATCGAATGAATAGTTTTTGAACTATCGGGTGCATCTTACTGCTGGCAATTACTGGCAGCAACATCAGGTAAATGGCATAACAATTAAATGCGAGCGAGCGAAGAGAGCGAGCTTGAAAATGTTGACATTTTACAGTAAAAAACAAACAAACTGCCGTTTGTAGCTATATTTCTTCGCTTTAGAATTTAAGGGGGCGCATCGGGCGCATCTGCTGGCAAATACTGGCAGCAATATCAGAGGAGCATAATGATTACATTCGAGCGAGCGGAACGAGCGAGCTTGAAAATATTACATTTTACAGTCCAAAAACTGCCGTTCTTTTCTTAGCCATATTTTTTCGCTTTGGAAATTAAGGGGGAAGGGCACCGGGCGGAACTGCTGGCAATTACTGGCAGCAACATCAGGTAAATTGCATAACGATTAAATGCGAGCGAGCGAAGAGAGCGAGCTTGAAAATTTTACGTTTTACAGTCCAAAAACTGCCGTTCTTAGCCATATTTTTTCGCTTTGGAAATTAAGGGGGCGCAACGGGCGCAACTGCAGGCAATGGTATACTGGCAGCAACATCAGAAGAATGGCATAAAGATTAAATGCGAGCAAACGGAGCGAGCGAGCTTGAAAATTTTGACATTTTACAGTCCTCAAATTGCCGTTTGTATAGCTATATTTTTTTTTTTTTTTGCTCTGGAAATTAAGGGGGGCGCACCAGGCGCAACTGCCGGCAATTACTGGCAGCAACTTCAGGAGAATGGCATTACGACTAAATGCGAGCGAGAGGAGCGAGCGAGCTTGAAAGTTGTGACATTTTACTGTCCAAAAACTGCCGTTTTAAGCTATATTATTTTTTTTTCGCTTTGGAAATTAAAGGGGGAGGGGGGGGGGGGGACGCCCGGTTCGCCCGGTGCGCCCCTCTCCCTGGATCCCCCATTGGTAGTCAAGGGTGTGGGTTTATGTTCATGACTGGAGGAGGTTTGACCAGCGAGGTGGCGTCGAAGTGACCAAGCGGGGAAAGGATGTCCAAAATCAGCACTTTCAGAGCATCCCCTAAACTAATTGTGCGTGTTTGTTTGTCTGTGTGTATTATATGTACATTGAAAAGTTAGGAATTAGCCCAGGTCAAGTCTTTTTACTGGCAATGCAAGACATTTTTACATACACTAGTATGTAAAGCAACACTGCAAAATCAATGATCTAGCTTTGATATAACGAAGCGTAAGGTACAAAGGTGTACATTCTACATCACATCGCGCAACATTGTAGCCACTCTTCGTTCGGATGTACTGAGTACACTGCGCACATCCTGCTTATATGCAGAATGCCAGAAATCACGCTGAATCACAATCTTTTGTCGGGTCCGGGCTTTTTGAACAATGTTTCACACTATATACCTATCTAATTATGGTTAAAAGAAATCATAGAAAAATACCTTATTTCTTGATCACCCTTTCATTCAAAAGCAGTTTTCTATACACCTGAATTACTATTTCGGTAAGTCTTTTTTTTTTACCAGCGGATTGGGAGGGGGACGCACCCCCCCCCCGCCCCCCTCCGTAATTACGCCACTACTTTTGGGTGAAATAACTTGGACAGATTTCTTGAATTCTAACAAAAGAGAAAGAAAATCTTTTCATCGCGGGAATTATGATTATGTGGGGTGGGGCAAATGATACGCTTGCCTCCCAATATCTTTATGGGGGCAACATTTTTGTTTTCTTTCAAAAGCAAGAAAATCCTCTCATTTCGGGAATTATTAATTATGGGGGGGGGGGGCAAAATTAAAATATGCTGGCCCCTCCAATATTCTTATGTGGGTACCTTTTTGTTTTTCTGTCAAAAAAAAGATAAGAAAATCTTCTCGTCTCTGGAATTATGGAGGGGGGGGTGGGCAAAATGATATGCTTGCCCCTCCATCTTTTGTTAATGAGGCTAAGGCTCGCTCATGGGCTGGCAATATGGAATGGTCAGAAGTAACGTACATAGACCCTACATACTTGTAAGTGTGCACACGTACATGCAAACGTGTATAAGTGCTCCGTATCGTACGGATGTACAGTACGGTCGATAAATAAGAAACACTGTAGATTACTAATAGATATGTATAAAATCAGTGCTGCCAGAACCAGGGGTGCGAATTGATTTTGTGTGTGTGTGTGTGTGTGTGTGTGTGTGTGTGTGTGTGTGTGTGTGTGTGTGTGTGTGTGTGTCCCTGGTGCAAAATATGAAAAAAAAAGATAGAAAAGAGTAATTATTTAGCGTCCGGCGTTGAGGTCGCTCGCAGACTGATTTTTTTTTTTTTTTTTTTTTTTTTTTTTTTAAGGATCTGAAGGGGGGTGCGTTCGCACCCAACGCACCCCCCTGGTGACGCCCATGCCTTGTTTTGGGATATCTCAGCCATTCCAAAACCGATTGTCATCAAATAAACTTTCGATACCCAGAATTGCATGCTCTTCGACATCTCATAGAGTGGTTTCTGAATATCTCGCAAAATGTTAAAAGCCAAATCCTCACCTCAACCAGACCTGTACAGTCCCTTTAACAGATTGTATACCCAAGACTATTGGTCTTAATGGATACACCCCATTGTTCTGGAGGAGGGATTTTTGAGGAGTGAGAAAATGTCTTTAGGAGAAACACGTCAAATATATATACCTTGATGATCATTTTAGAGAATGATGGATGTGTAAGTTTCTCATATATATCCCTTTATTTATTTGTATTTCGAACATTGTTCTAAAAAAAGTTAGCAGTAGTATACAGTCCATTTGTATATCAGCTCAAAACTAATGTTCCAATTCCCTGTGTATTTCTGCGCTAAACTAATGCTCGAATTCACAGCGATTTTATGCACTAAACTGACTTTCGAACTCCCTGTGTATTTCAGCGCTCAACTGACGCTCGAACAGTTCAACTTCAGCGCAAAACTTCGCTAGAATTCCCTTTGTACATTTCTGCGCTAAACCTATGCTCGAATTCTCAGCGATTTTCTGCACAGAACTGACGCTCAAAATCCCTGTGTATTTCAGCGCTCAACCAACGTTCGAATTCACAGATGAATTTCAGCGCAAGACTAACACTCGTATTCCCTTTGTATTTTTGCGCTAAACTAATGCTCGAATTCAGGGCGATTTACTGCACTGAACTAACGCTCGAATTCCCTTTGTATTTCTGCCCTCAACTAACGCTCGAATTCACAGTTGAATCTCAGTGCAAAACTAACGCTCGAATTCCCTGTGATTCACTGATATCAAATATTCGAATTGATGATATCAATAGTTCAATTTGTGATATCACAAAATGGAAATTGTGATATCAGAAATTCGCGTTTTTGATATCACAAATAAGAATTCTCGATATCACAAATTCAAATTAGTGATATCGTAAATTTATTTCGTGATATCACAAATTTATTTCGTGATATCACAAATTCGAATTTGTGATATCAAAAATAAATTTTGTGATAATAATTACGAATTACCATTGGTTTTTCACGTGAAACCTATTTTTATACCAAGAATTCGAATTTCTGATATCCCAAATTCATTTAGTGATATAATAAATTGAATTTTTGATATCACGAATTAGAATTTCTTATATCACAAATTGAATTTGTGATGTCAAGAATGGATTTTGTGGTATCACAAATTCGATTTCTTGATGTTACAAATTAAGTTCATGTGATACACTTACGGGAATTTTTAATATCAAAAATTGAATTCTAGATATCACAAATTGAATTCTTGATATCAGAAATTTGATTTTTTTATATCACAAAATGGAATTCGTGATATCAGAAATTAGCTTTAAATGTTAAAAAAAAGGCTTGCCATACGATCTATATGCATACCCCCTACAAACACACATGTATGTAAACTTGTCTTCATTCATCATGTGCATGGAAATCGCGGATCTCTGTTTTTGTTTGTGTGCCTTATGTACTCTGATTAGGATGTAGTTGTATATGTGTGTGTGTGTGTGTGTGTGTCTTTTGTGGGTGGGGTGGGGTACATGTGTGTTCATTTTACTCCTAAATGTGGAAAAAGTGAATGGTTGCAGGAAAAATCTATTTCCTTACCAAGAAATCACAACAGAAAGGATATGAGACGAATTTGAGGAAAATTTGACGAAAATGATCGCTAAAAGACGAAATTGCTTTTGCTGTCATGTGTGCAGCGAATGTGACGGACGAATTTGAATTGTAAATGACGAAACTGTTGTGACAAATGACTAAATTGAATAGACTTTGTCTATAGGATTGACATATTCCAGATTTCTTGGGACGAAATTGAACTAAAAATCTTTATCAAATTGAATGAAAATGAGTTTGAAAATGAACAGGAAAAGTTATATATGATTGCTCCCAAAAACAGAAGCTGACAACTTGAAGTTGACATGAATTCCCCTGAGATGAAAAGAACTCGGTCACGACAAGAGGAAAGGAGGTAGCAAAAATATAAAAACAAAAAAGAAACAAAATTGTTATTACACGTACCTAGGACACCTGTTGCTATTATTTCCAAAGGTTGACGTCAGCAAATTGTTCGGGTCAATGATGAGCACATCACGGGCCCGTTTCCTCTCCATGATCGTTAAAGGTAATCCCATACTCATTGATACAAGTAAGAAAACAAAATATTCCACGCATTCAAGGTGACTCTGCCTCTTTAATAGCAAAACGATGGTATCGATAACCAAAATGTCAATGTGCAGTAGATGAGGTGATCTCGATATTTTCTCACTTTGGTTTGAATATAAGATATCATAAGATCATCCTTTTTGTCAATATAATTCAGCAGTCATTATTCTCTTCACTCTTGTAAAAGTCATCAATGCTTTATTGTTAACAGTGAGGAACGCAATAAGTACAGTTCTATTTCTTTAATTTACGTTAAAGTTCAAAGTTCAAAGTATTTCATTGTCATGTAAAATACCAATAGATATTGTTTTCGGACATTTGTGCAGAATGCATAAAAGGGTACGGTAATCACTCAGTATACAAGACGACATGCAAAAAATGCACAATGACATTCAATACATAATGCATATAAAAGCAAAAGAAATCACAATACTATGAAAATCTTGCACAAAATATGTCATAGAAAAAGACAGGAAATGAATAAAACAGATTTAAGTGAAAGCGAATCAATCCGTCTAATTTGCACATGTGACAGTACCTGGTATTACTAATTTGTGAAAATATGTGAAAATATGTAAAAAAACAAACGGGAGAATAGAATTTATGAGTACATGAACTCATGTTGAGACAAACATCTCCCAGGAATGTACTGCAGTAGGAATTCTAACTGGTAAGAGCCTATCAGACTATAATTGATTCTCAAGAAAAGCTGATTCTCGAGAAAAGTCCAGAGAGGATGGTAAAACGAAATGAGCGATCGTCAGTTTTTTTTTTTTTTTTTCTAACGACACCGCCCAGATGATTTTATATGACATCAATGTATCGGTATTTTGCAGTGCGTTCGAAATGAACATTGTAACACCAAGGAGGTTTGAGAGATGGAGTTCCAATTGGCTGTAATTATTCAAACAGAACTAATCTTTATATGGATGCACAGAAGAATTCCACAGGTGCACTTGTGCCTTTGATGATCGTGGTTCCATGCCGCCGTCTGTTTGAGCAATCTGAAGATTCATAAGCTGTGTTCAAACGGAGGCAGTTTTGGTCGGAGTAACTTCGGAGGAAGGGTCGGAGGAAGCTTGGTCGGAGTAACTTCGGAGGATAGGTCGGAGTAGTGCCCGTCTGAACAAGGTCGTGGTAACTTCCTCCGGTCGGAGGAACTTACCACGACCTCTTCCTCCGAACGAGATACTCCTGAGTTTTCTCGCTACCACGCTACCACGCTCGCTATCTCGCTACCACGACTAGTAGACCGGGGGCCCAGAAGATTTATTCAGCTGAAAAGGGTCACACTTTTTGATGGTCTCATCATATAAGGATGTGGCCAAGGGTCAATAAAATGAATTGCTGGCAAGTCACATCCTGTACCGTAAGCCTAGGGGCCACAAAAAGGGGCCCCGAAAAATAGATTTATTCAGCCGAAGGGGGTCACGGACAAAAGTTGGTGGATATTGTTCCTTTGGGTGTAATTACCATGAAAACAGCAATGCCAGCTATTTTATCCTGTGCGGGGCCCCAGACAGTAGCCCCAAAGGGCCCCACAAATATGGTGTTATTCAGCTGAAAAGGGTCACTGCTAATTTCTTTTGCAATGGAAGTAGTACCCATCAGAGATATCCAAAACACCAATGCCAGCTATTTTATCCTGTACGGGGCCCCAGACAGTAGCCCCAAAGGGCCCCACCCCCATAGGCCCTACGTACAAACACACAAAAACATTGATTTTATTCAGCTGAAAAGAGTCACTGCTAATTTCTTTTGCAATGGAAGGAGCACCCATCAAAGATATCCAAATCACAAAAGCCAGCTATATTTTTATCCTGTACGGGGCCCCGGACAGTAGCATCAAAGTACCCCCCCCCCCCCCGGCACACACACACATTAGTTTCATTCAGCTAAAGAGGGTAACGGCTAATTTCTTTTGCAATGGAAGTAGTACCCATCAGAGATATCCAAAATACCAAAGCCAGTCATTTCATTCTGCACGGGGCCCCAGACAGTAGCCCCAAATTGCCCCCTCCTCCCCCCCCCCCCCCCCACACACACGTACACACATTGATTTTATTCAGCTGAAAAGGGTCACGGCTAATTTCTTTTGCAATTTAAGTAGTACCCATCAGAGATATCCAAAACACCAAAGCCAGCTATTAATCCTATACGGGGTCCAAGACAGTAGCCCCAAAGTGCCCCCCCCCCCCACCCCACCCCCCCCCCCCCACACACACACACACTTTAGTTTCATTCAGCTGAAAAGGGCCACGGCTAATTTCTTTTGCAATGGAAGTAGTACCCATCAGAGATATCCAAAATACCTAAGCCAGCTATGTTATCCTGCACGGGACCCCAGTCAATAGCCCCAAATTGCTCCCTTTCTCCCTCCCCCCCCCCCCCTCCACACACACACATTGATTTTATTCAGCTGAAAAGGGTCATGGCTACTTTCTTTTGCAATCGGAAGTAGTGGGCATACTCATCAGATATATCCAAAACACTAGAGCCAGTTATTTTATCCTGTACGGAGCCCCAGACAGTAGCCCCAAAGTGCCCCTACACACACACACATACACACACACGTTAGTTTCATTCAGCCGAAAAGGATCACGGCTAATTTTTTTTTTTTTTTTTTGCAATGGAAGTAGTACCCATCAGAGATATCCAAAATACCAAAGTCAGTTTTGGTCGGAGTAACCCCTCCCCCCCCCCCCGCCCCCCTCCCCCTTTACACATACACACACATACACGCACGCACACACACACACACACACACACACACACACTAGTTTCATTCAGCTGAAAAGGGTCACGGCTAATTTCTTTTGCAATGGAAGTAGTACCCATCAGAGATATCCAAAATACCAAAGTCAGTTATTTTATCCTGTACGGGGCCGCAGACAGTATAGCCCCAAACACGGGTAATTTCTTTTGCACTGGAAGCAGTACCAGAGATATTCAACACACCAAGGTCAGTTATCCTATACGGAGCCCCAGACAGTAGCTCCACAGTGTCCCATCCATTATAGGTCTACATGTACTGTGAATCAGCTGAAAATGGTCTTACAAATTCTTTTGTAACGTATAAATAGCAGGGCCTACTGAACAGAGATATCAAAAACACCAAAGCAAGTCATCTTATCCTGTATACGGGGTCCTGTATAGGTTACAGTAGCAAAACACCCTAGAAATTTGCAAAGGAAGCATACTTCTGTGTAGTGCACAACCGACATGACCATATTACGAAAACCAGTCATTTCATCCTGTGCTGGGCCCGGTACAGTAGCCATAAAGTGCCCCTCCCCCACATAATTATTATGACATCATTTAGCTGAACAGAGTCATAGTTGTTTTTCTTTTACAATCAAAGTAGGCCTTAGTTTACATCATACAGTGTAGACTACATACCCAAAACATCAAAGCCAGTTAGGTTTTCCAAGCCAATTTTGCTCTTTTGTCGGTTCATTTGATAGAAGGTTCGAATTCGTAAAATGGGTATTCAAATTGGCTGGTACCCTACGTTCATTCAAATTCGCCTTGACTCGCCGAAAAGGGTATTTCAGTCATTAAATCTCGCGAAAGACAGTCAAATTCCAAATGTTTTCATTCAAATTTACATCATGCTATTTGTTTGTTTTTAAAGGTGAGAACGTTTTAACGTGTCTTTCTATATATGTTTTTGTTTCATCTATAAATTACTGTTATAAAGCAGTAAAAGTATCATATTTTTTATCTAGTATAATTGGATTTGGTTGTTCTGTAACGCTCCTTCTCTTTCATACATGTCATTATATAGGACTATACGTGTACCAGTAATGAAGATTAACTTCATTTTTTTTTAATGGTCATGACAGCACAATAGATACAGACGTATATTCCTAGAAGATATAGAAAGAATTATTTTAAAAAAAAATTTTGAGGATCATAACCTTGACTTCCTGGAACTGGCCGACCGCTCGTAACGGCCAGATAATTTGTGGCTTCTTACTTCTTCGGATTCAATAAGCACGTTTAAAAAAAACTGTAGTCAAAGTTTCTTAAACGAATACGAAAACATGAAATGTTATGATGCTTACAAAACAATAGCTACGATGAAAGAAAACAAGGAAAGAGGTCAAGCATGAACATATCTGTTTAATTGACTGCAGAACATGTTAAATTAGATACCCAGAAATCAATGTGAATGAACGAGCGCAGCATGTGATCACGTGACTATATCATTATGAATTTATGAATGAACGGATAGTGGAATGGTGCTTGTCATATGAATTTCAGTTGAAAAAGTGTTATATAGAATAAGGTTAGAGGTAATGTGAATGTTTCAAAAGGAATTTGAATGAAGAGATCATGACATTAAACTACCCTATCATCTAGGCGAAACTTTTGCTAAATCTAATTCAGCATTAAAGAATTGGATTAAAAGAGGTGCGAAATTGGCCCGGATGCAGGGCCCTTGACAGGTATAGCCCCATTATTCCCACCCCATATGAATTAAGCGTTTTTAGGTGAAAAGAGTCATGTATGCCTATTTTCCTTGGCAGTGGATTTAACAGCTGAGATACCTAAAACACAAACCCATCCAGTTATTTTTATTCTTTAAGGGCCCCCAGCCAGTAGCTGGAAAGTGTTCCCGTATTATTTTATTGTAAGTGAAAAGAATCACTGCTATGATTTCTTTTGCAATGGAAGCAGTACTCAACGAGGTATCAAAAACACCGAAACCAGTTATAGCTGTACGGGGCTCCACGGAGTGTTCCTAAAGTGTCCCCACATGTAATTCCACTATCAAGATCTGCATCCCGATCTATTCAATCTGTCAGATCGGGAGAGAGCGGCAAAAGTGTACGGGGACCGGGAGCATCGTAGCAGCAGCGTTTGGGTGATGGGGTTGGATCTGGCAATTTTACAGATCGGGAAGAAATTTTGAACTGGTTCAAAATTTCTTCCCCATCTCCCCATCAAGATTGACCTATTTTGAATCGTAGCTCAAACGGGGGGAGAGCAGTGACAGTGTAAATACCGCGGGAAGAGTGTAACAATTCCAGGTTTTTCTGACCGTGTAACAGCGGCACAAGACCGGGAAGTAGTCTAAACTAGACACCGACGTGGTCCCGCTGCTGCGCCGCTTTCTTGATCAAATCAGCACGACCTTCCCGCTTTAACGACGCTCTCACTAAGTTCTCTACTCTCGTATAAAATCAAGGCTTGTTCCTACGACGCTTCATTCCTGCTTCGATAACGCTGTTGGCCGATTTAGCTACGCTGTTCCTACGCTTTCCCAGACTCAATTACGCATGTCTTCCGCTCTCGCCGCTCTAAAATCGAACGTAACCGATACGCTGGAAAATGTTTGCCAGAACAGCAAAACTGATGATGATGAGGAGGACGTTGTCGTTGTCGCGAAAATGAAGACGAAGGAGCGCATATTTAAGAAGAAGAAGAGATGAAGACAAAGAAGAGAAAAAAGCAAATCACTTTGGAGCTACTGTCTGGGGCCCCGTGCAATATAAAATATCTGACTTTGGTATTTTGGATATCCGATGGGTACTACTTCCATTGCAAAAGAAATTAGCCGTGACCCTTTTCAGCTGAATGAAACTAGTGTGTGTGTGTGTGTGTGTGTGTGTGTATGGGGGCACTTTGGGGCTACTGTCTGGGACCCCGTACAGGATAAAGTAGCTGGCTTTGGTGTTTTGGATATCTGATGGGTATTACTTTCATTGCAAAAGAAATTAGCCGTTACTCTTATCAGCTGAATAAAGTCAATGTGTGTGTGCGTGTGTGTGTGTGTTTACGTAGGGCCTATTGGGGGTGGGGCACTTTGGGGCTACTGTCTGGGGCCCCATACAGGATAAAATAGCTGGCATTGCTGTTTTCATAAGTACACCCAAAGGAACAATATCCAATAACTTTTGTCCATGACCCCCTTCGGCTGAATAAATCCATTTTCGGGGCCTCTTTTTGTGGCCCCAAGGCTTACGGTACAGGATGTGACTTGCCAGCAATTCATCTTATTGACCCTTGACCACATCCTTATATGATGAGACCATCAAAAAGTGTGACCCTTTTCAGCTGAATAAATCCTCTGGGCCCCCGGTCTATAGCCGGTCGGAGTAAATTGCCCGTGCGGACAAGCCCTCGGAATATCTATGAACTTACATACCTTACGACCTAGGAAAAACTTCCTGGGTCAAATCGCAATGTTGACATTTTGCGACTACACGTGCGCATGTAGTGCAAATCTATTCTAGCCTAGTCGATCGCGACGAAGAAGATAGCGCTCATGCAGAAATTTCCATCAACAAGAATGGAGAAGACAAATGCCACTGGTAAAAAACAATCGCATGGTCGACGGGCGCGGAGCTACCACTTCCGGAAGTTACACCGACCCTCGCATTTAAATTGCTCGGAGTTTCTTCCCACGACCGTCGTGTGGACACAAGGGTCGTGGTAAGATATGCATGAATTTGAATTTTAATTGCCGTGCCATAAATTTTTATTCCGACTAGAAATACGTCTGAACATGGCTATTATTAACTCTTAACATAATAGCTATGTTCAGACGAGGGCAGTTTTGGTCGGAGTAACTTCGGAGGAAGCGTCAGAGTATAGTGCCCGTCTGAACAAGGTCGTGGTAACTTCCTCCGGTCGGAGGAACTCACCACGACCTCAGCCATTTTCAGACGTATTTCTAGTCGGAGTAAAATTTTATGGCGCAGCAATGAAAATTAAAATCTATACTTATCTTACCACGATCCTGTGTCCACACGACGGTCGTGGGAAGAAACAATTCACAACGGCCTTTGCGGGGATCAGCGTATATAATATTAATAATAATATATCTATAATAATAATATATCTATAATATTCCATAGCTTCTTTGTCGCGATCGGCTCCGTTCGAATTGTACTGCACGCCCACATGTACTCGCAAAATGCCAACATTGTGATTTGACTCCGGAAGTTTTACCTAGGTAGTAAGGTATGTAAGTTCAGAGATACTCCGAGGGCTTGTCCGCACGGGCAATTTACTCCGACCGGCTAGTCGTGGTAGCGAGATACTCCTGAGAAAACTTGTATCTTGGTTTACCTAGGGTCGAACTCATGTGCTTCATTTTCCTAGTGTCGAATTCATGGGCTGTATGACTCGTGGACTATATGACCCGTGGGTGTCGGTCTCGTGGGATGACCCCCCCCCCCTCCCCCCATGTGGAACATACTGCCTATGAGTGACGTAAATCCTTGCTCAGCGGTGCAGACTACACTTACCGACCACGAGAATGAAACATGTCTATAGCATTGCACATCTTTATCTGTATCTTAGCAAAATATTATCATGTTTATTGTCGTTAGTTTGTGATTGTATTCATTCATTTATTTTCCATAATTCTGTTAGGTTGAGGCACGGCTGAGGACATCACACTTCTCCGCCGAGATGCGTCTTCGGGCTTTGGTTTTCGACGACACCGAATTCTCGAAGCTCACAAAGAAACGTCTCTCTTCTCTCACCTACAAAGGCGGGTCAGCGCTAAACAACGAAGAGGAATACAAGGGGGTAAATATCATTATAAGAGATATAGTGATGGTGATGACAGTGATGATGATAATGGTGATTCGACAAAATAATGATACAATCACAAAAATACTGGTAATAAGGATAACAGATGACGCGATAATGTGGTAATGATGACTATGATGATTGGAGCAACTTTGGCTCAGAGATTGAGAGATTGGTATCTAACCCTCAGTTCCCCGTTCGAGGTTCCCATGGTCAGATCTTTGTCAGACCATCTCGGACCATTACTGACATAACTTTACGGATTTAGTAATCGTCGTATTCGAGATCAGTTAATCTCAGTCCAAAACGGCCCATAACTGTCTGATACGGCTAATGTTTAGCCGAGTCGGGATTATTCGTATCATGACACGGCGGAGTTACGAGGGTCATGATAATGGTTCGTTACTGTAGGTCCATGAAGGTCGAGCTCCGGTCTTGTAACAGACTACTTATTCAATCGTACATGTATTTCTGTTCTCTACCTTTCTAAAACAAACTGCCACGTTATCAACCACTTGTTATGTACATCCAGAGAGAAATTCGTTTTCCACTTCCCTGGTACCTGCACACGACAGTCTACTTTGCTATAGAACTTTAAAAGTGCAGCGTATCATCGATATCCGGTTGGGGCAGACCATACGAGACCGTCACAGACCGTAGTAGACCGTACAATCGTGTCAGACCTGAGATACTCCATCAGACCGTTGAGCTGAGCCGAGAGAAAACGAAATGGAATCCTTGGTAGACCGCGGACCGAACTGCACGACATTCTTTTGAGCTCCTTTCCCATACGACTCTTCACGAATACCGCGACAGGCCGTGAGAAGTCTTAGCAAGACCAAACAAAACTCTAGGCAGACGGGGCTGCCATGGCCACTGCGATCATAGTGTAAACGATATTCGTTTGATTTTTTTTTACAGAAGAAATAAATAAAATGGAATAAAAAGACCCTTGCTGATTTTAATTAATTATCTATTACGTTCACAATGGAGGTCAAAGTAAGGATGGTCATGAAAAGAAGAATGTTTCTTTGGACAGTGTTAAGATGATAATAGATTTTCGAAATTATCGATACTTCTGACGCACAGAACTTGAAGGACATGCGTGATTATAGTGATGTAACATTTACATGAGAAACAATATCATTGTTTGATTTCGCTCAATGTTAAAGTTATGTCGTCATACTGTATTGAACACTAGAACCCACATAAGCTTACAGGCAAGCATAGAGTGGATGATTCCCTTAAGGCCGTGTCACACCTTTCCGGGCAAGCTACGCGGGCATATTGCGAGTAGGGATTTTCCAGCACGAAGGAGAATTTTCTGCGGGCGGACAAGAATGTTTGCGAGTTTCGCTCTTGTGCCTTACCTGTTAGACGCGTGCTATTTATCTTCTGCTTGGGTGTAGTCCGTGTGACCTGCGTGAGAGCTTTGAAACCGATCCATTTTTGGCTACGAGCGACTTACAGGTACTGCGAAGTACCTGCGTTGGAGTTGCCTGCGAGGTGCTGCCGGTAAGGGTCTCCTACTGGTGTTCTGAGTGTACCTCTGAGAGCGAACCCCCGCGACTCACTCGGGACAAGTTTTGAGCATGTTCAAGGTCTTGTCATGCCGTATCTCGGGAAGTTCTGCGGGTTGACATGCAGGGAAACAAATTTACTACCCGGAGCTCTCGGCAGTTGGTCCGCACCTGACAGTACCTAGCGCGTATCTCGCTCATAGTTGCCCGGAGGTGCGCACGCAAGTCCGATTTACCCGCAGCCAAGTTTTGAGCATGACCAAAACTTTTTTCCGGGTGAGTCACGCGGATTGCTCACAGAGGTCTACGCAGAACGCCAGTAGGAGGCCCTTAGCGGCAGCACCTCGCAGGCAACTCCCACGCAGGTATACTTCGCAATCCCCGTATGCGGCCAAGATAATGACATTCTGTGGGACTTCTGCTATTCCTTCAGAGGAATTCCGTCACTGATTTGTCAGCCCCCACGTGCCTGGCATGCAGGTCACACAGAATACCCGCAAGTAGAACTGAAGTAGAACGCGTCCAGCAAGTAAGACACATGCAAAACTCGCCCAAATCCTTGTCCACCCTCAGAAATTGTACGGCATGCTGGAAAATCCCCACACACAACAAGCCCGCGTAGCTTGCCCGGAAAGGTGTGACAGGGCCAATGCTATGGAAGCAGGAGAATGTGACTCCTGTGCCAAAGTCATCTCCAGCCACCATCCACAACCTCCGCACCGTGGCCCTCACAGACCACTCCATCGCTAAGGATGTACTACGCTCTATGATCAATCGATTAGACCCAGCCCAGTACGGAAACCTAAAAGGAGCCTCAACTTCACGTTACCTTGTTGATGTTGTATGCTCCACAGCCATGCAGATAAACCCGCCACAGCATCGACGATACTCGTGACCGACTTTTCGAAGGCCTTCGATCGCAAAACTGCTGAACATGAATGTTTCCCACGGATACGTATAATGGATAACAGATTTCCTGTCGTGTCGCCGTCAAAGGGTGAAATACAAGGAAAGATGTGTCAGTGGCGTGAACCCATTGCCAGCGTACAGCAAGGAACCAAATTAGGTCCTGTTCTATTCATCGTCCTTGTCAACGAACGATGCTGCAGCCGACATCGACGAAAACGACAACCTCGATAGACATGTTCGACGTTTCAAGTATGTTTCTGGTAGAAACACGAGCAGCTAACGCCGAATCACATCTTTCTTCAGCACTCCAAACATTGCAAGAGTGGTCTGCAACAAACCTGACTCAACCCCGAAAAATGTGTCACCATGGATGTGTGCTTTGGAAGGAGCAACTGTGAGCCAAACACCCTCATGTTAGACGATGTGACGCTGCGCAATAGCAAGGCAGTCAAACTCCTAGGAGTTTTCGTACAGGACGACTCCAAGTGGAATGCACAAGTGGAGTACATAGTGAAACGAGCAAATAGCCATCTGTATGTCCTACGCACGCTGAAACATCACGGCACCTCTGTCTGTGACCTCGTTGCGGTATACGTCACTATTGTGAGACCAGAGTTGCAGTACGCCGTTCCAGTGTGGTCTAGTGGTCTTACAAAGCGGCAACGCCAGGTTATTGAGCAGATCATTCTCGGGAACACATATACCCGATATTCTGAATCGTTGGTAAAGTGCAACCTGTCATCTTTGGCCGACGGCCGACAGCAGCTATGTACGACTTTTGCCCAATCATTGCAACGCCCAACATCTAAAACTGCATCATCTCCTACTACCCATGAAAGCTCATGATCACAACACTAGGAGCGGCACCCAACGATCAAAGCCTCGGTGTAGGACAAGTACGATGTAGATTCAGAAACAGTCCGATACCACACTTCACACGCATTTTGAATTCTGCAAGAGTTTTCTATGCGTAAGATTACACATGTATGTTATGTTGTGTTATGTTATGTTATGTTATTATATGTTATGATATGTTATGGATTTCACGGGAGGGCTACCCATACCAACAATATTGATCTTCATAGTTATGTATTGATTTGAGTGTATTTGATAATAAGGATAAAATACTGCCTGAATTTCAATTTTTTTATTTGCTTCTTCTTTTTCTTTCTCCCCTCGGTTTTTTTTTCTCTTTCTCTTTGATCTCAGCAAATCTCTTGTATGAGTATGATCATAGTGAAGTCTCTTTATCTGTTTTATTTATCTTAATCAGTTTTGTATATACTTGTGTGTGTCTAAAAGAATGTTGTATGTTTTATAATTTTGAATTGGATCTCAATTTGATGATATTACAGGATATTGAAGGAAATAGAAGTGAATATTTATGATGCTTATTTTCTATGTAGACTATATATTTTTTTGTGTGTAACTAATAGATATACACGGGTGATGATTTTGTTTTCTAAAAATGGTATTCTTTTGATTTCTTTTTGTTTGTTATTTCACACCTTTGAGTTTTTGTAACTGAATTGGATCATGGGTTGTGTATCTTTTTGAAGCATCCAAAATTATAAGATATTTATGACTATGTATATATATATAGAAAATATCTTGTATTGTTATACATATTTGATGCAAGCATTAGAAGAGTTACCATATGGGGTGATATTCAGTGATGTAAATCTGACATAGATATCGATGGTATTTAATATCAATGAATAGTATATACCCGTCCACCTTTATATTGAATAAAGGTGGACGGGTACACCATGGTCTACTCGGGAAACAGAAAGGCACGTATAAATGGAGTCGGGATATTGATGTCAAATGAGATTGCGTCTGCAATGGCCGGATTCTACGCCGTTTCAGAAAGGGTGATCGTCTTGAAAGTGAACTCCAAGCCATTCAATTGTAATATCATCCAGCTTTATGCACCTACCAGCGCGTGTACAGAAGATGAAATCGAAGAATTCTACGAAAGCGTCGAGGAGGCATATCGGCAGTGCAAGCCAGGTGAACTAAATATCGTCATGGGGGATATGAACGCCAAAGTTGGACATGGTAGAGATGGAACCACGTGCGAGCACGATGTGTTGGGTCCCTATGGGCTGGGAGAGAGGAACGAACGTGGTGAGCGATGGATTCAGTGGTGTATGGTACATCAACAAGTGATTAAGAACACTTGGTTCAAACAGCCGAAACGCCGCCTATACACATGGTGCAGTCCAGGAGATGGAGTGCGTAACCAAATAGATTATATCACCATCAACCGTCGTTTTCATAGCTGGATTACAGCAACGAAGACATACCCCGGGGCAGACTGCGGGAGTGATCATGTTCCAGTGATTTGCAATCTACGGTTAAAGATCAACCGGCCTGCGAAGAGGAATCCATCTCGAAAGCCAAGACGTCGATTTGATCTATTAAGAACGGACCCGGCGGTGGCTGATCAATATAGAAAGCGTGTGGGAGAACTGCTGAACAAGGAGTCGACATCAGATGAGGCTGAGATATTGAACATGAGGCTGACAGAAGCTTTGGTACAAGCAGCGGAATAGGTAATACCTGAGCAGCCGAGACAGGCAAAGCAGAAATGGATGACTGTCGATATCCTTCAACTAATGGATCAGAGAAGAAAAGCAAAAACAAAAAAACAAAAAAAAAACAAACACATGATGCTGTGTTGTACAAACAGCTGGAAGTGCGATACGAGTGTCGAAGGGCAAAGGAGGAATTTTTGAACGCACAATGTGATCACATCCAGAAACTGGAAGAAGAGAAGAAGTATAACGACATGCACAGCTCCATCCAGAAAGTGACTGGAAAGCGGAAAAGGTCAGCTGCCGGCGGTTGCCTGCGAGATAACAGCGGTGAAATTTTGATGGAAAAAACAGCAATTTCAGACAGATGGAGAGAGTACATAGTCCAATTTTTCTCTGACAATAGAGGTCCGCAGCCTACATATGGGGATGACAATGCAGGAGAACGTCGGATGCTGGAATTCACCAAAGATGAGGTCAGACATGCGATATGGAAGAGCGCTTCCGGAAAGGTTGCAGGACCGGATGGTATACTGGTAGAGATGATACAAGCATCAGAAGACGAAATCCTTGACACAGTCACAGAAATGATGAACGCAGTATATCGGGAAGGACATATACCAGACGACTGGTGTAGATCAATCTTCATTGCTCTACCGAAGAAAGCAGGAACTACCAAATGTGAGGAACACCGAACCATCAGTTTGATGAGCCATCTAACCAAGATTCTTGTTCGTTTGCTAATAAACCGGATAATAGGTCGAACACGCAATGAGATTTCACAGCAGCAATATGGATTTGTTCCAGACAGAGGAACACGGAATGCGATCTTCGTCATTCGCCGCTTGGCAGAAAGAGCTATAGAGAAGCATCAACATCTGTATGTATGTATTATCGACTACACGAAGGCGTTTGATAAGGTTAAACATGAAGAATTGTTCAAGACACTCGACAAGCTAGACATTGATGACGAAGATAAAATGTTGTTGGCAGACCTGTACTGGAGGCAATCAGCTGCGGTACAGCATGATGGAGAAGTTGGTGATTGGCAGGATATTGAGCCAGGTGTGCGACAAAGATGTGTTGGTTCGCCATACATGTTCAACTTATACACAGAGTCAATTATGCGACAATTGGACGAATTACCTGGCTTTGCAATCGGAGGCAGTCAACTCACAAACATGAGGTACGCCGATGACACGGTGATTCTAGCTGACAGTGCAGAGAAGTTGCAGGGATTGATGGATGTTGTCTCCAGAGCAAGCGAGGAAAAGGGGCTATCGATTAACATCGCGAAATCAGTAACCATGGTCTTCAGCAAAGCTGCGCAGCCACCTCGATGTTTGATAATGATAAATGGACAAGAGCTGAAGCAGGTGTCATCTTTCAATTACCTCGGTAGCCTGCTGACTTCAGACAGCCGCTCAGTACAAGAAATTGGCATTGGAAAGACAGCGTTTCAGAACATGCGCAAGGTGATGACGAACCGCAAATTGTCCATCGCCACAAGGAAACGGTTCTTGAAGACATACATTATGGTCAGCTATGACATACGGCGCCGAGACATGGACAGTTAATAAGCCGATGAGACACAGAATAGAAAGTTTCGAGATGTGGTGCTACAGGCGAATGTTGAAAATATCATGGACGGAAAGAAAATCAAACACAGAAGTACTAGAAATGGTGTCGGCTGAACGTGAGCTGCTCTCGACCATCAGGAAATGCCAGATGCAGTTTTGGGGCCATGTCGTGAGGAAGAGGCAAACTGAACATCTAGTCCTGTCTGGATTTGTGAATGGGAAGAGATCACGTGGACGACAGCGACTCACTTTCCTTTCTGCAATGGCTGGATTAGTCGGCGAGAGAGGATCTACATTGCTGCATTCGTGCGACGATAGAGGGAGATGGCGGAAACATACTGCATCAGTGATCGCCAACGGGCAGTGACGTCCATGGCAGAACAGAGAGAGAGATATATATATTGAGAGAGAGAGAGAGAGAGAGAGGGAGATAAATAGACAGAAAGAGAGGGAGAGAGAAATGGGAGGCGAGACAACAAAACTGGATTTTGTTATCATCATTATTATAATCATTTTTAGCTATTATGAATATCTATGTGTAGTTCAACTTTTTGTATTCTTTTTTTTCTTTGAAGCTATTTTGATGTATTCTTGTTTATCATTTGCTGTAAAACATCACAATTCTGCCTTTGGCTGCTACGATGTTGATATCAATAAATCATTTCAATTCAATAAATATGGCTGCGGGTAAGAGGAATTGCATGTGCACCTCCGGGCGACTACGGGTGAGATACGTGCTAGGTATTGTCATGTGCGGTCATCCATACGGGGACCTCCGGGTAGTTCTTCGCAAGTCGCACGCAAGGTTTCCCCGAAACGGTGTGACAAAGGTGGGCCTTTAAGAATGTTAAAAAAAGAGTGGCTCTCAAACAACCTGCCCTAAAGTGTTCATTGGGTCTATTATCTTCATTAACGACTTCTTAACGGGCAACATTCCAATTTTACATTTTTTCAACACCTTTGGTTGCTTTTATCAGGTTAAACAACCAGACAAACAAATAAACAAACGAATAAACCAGTGACAGTGTAAGGGTTGAAGTTTGTATACATGAGTGAAGCTTAAGGCCGTGTCACACCAGCCTTGCGTGCGACTTGCAAAGAATAATTTTGACTACCCGGAAGTCCCCGTAGATGATCCGCACATGACAGTACCTAGCATGTATCTCAAAAGTAGTCGCCCGGAGGTGCGCACGCATATTTTTTTTTTTTACCCGCAACCGTGTTTAGACCCTGTCACACCTTTCCGGGCAAGCTACTCGGGCTTGTTACGTGTATGGATTTTCTAGCATACCGGACATTCCTGAGGGCGGAAAAGGATTTGTGCGAGTCAGCGCATGTGTCTTAAGCCCGCCGCACACTACACGATTTTGCCCCAATTCACCGGTCTTAAGACCTTAAGACTATAAATGTGACGTCACAGTTTTGCCATTTTCTAGTCGTACGACTGGGTCTTAGCGCCAGTCGTAGGGATTTGACATGTTGAATTTCTGCGACTGGTCGTAGGCTTTCAGCCATTCACAATGCAGTAAAATGCAAGCGCACACAGTGCGCACTGCGCGCGCTTTACAGTCGGGTCGTATAGTGTGCGGTGTCCGGTCGTACGACTGGTCTTAAGACCCAGCTTGGCTTAAGACTTTAAGACCAGTCTGATCGTGAAGTGTGCGGTGGCCTTTACTTGCTGGACGCGTTATACTTGCGAATATACTGTGTGACCTTTGTACCAGTCGCGTGGGACCTCTACGGGCATTCCCGCCACTCACCCTGAAAAAGTTTTGGTCATGCTCAAAACTTGGCTGCGGTTAAATCGGACTTGCGTGGGCACCTCCGGGCAACTACGCGCTAGATACTGTCAGGTGCGGACCAACTGCGGAGAGTTTCGGGGAGTAAATTTGTTTCCCCGCAAGTCAAGCCGCAGAAGTTCCCCCGTACGGTATGACAAGGCATGAATGAAAATTGCAAACATTCTTGTTCACCCGCTGAAAATCTTCTACGTGCTGGAAACTACCTCCTCGCCACAAGCCCACGTAGCTTGCACGGAATGGTGTGACACGGCCTTAATCAAAGCTTTGTGCACCTAGCTGAGCTCAAAGACGAGGCGAGACGAGAAAAGTGCAAATTCAGAGAAACTTTTTGAATGTTAAAAGTAGTTTCACGACAGAGGTTCAAATAGGTGCAAGGCTATCCCGTACAGGAAAGAAAGTTTGTTTATTTTTTTCTGTTCCCGAAAGTGCTGTCTCTTTCACAAATTTTCTTTACTTGATGTCATCTTTTTAAAGAGTTGCTTGATAAAATCTAAATGCTTCAATAATCACTCTATTAACATTTCTAAAGAGAGAATATCTGTTCTAACTCGTTTATTTATAAATTCTTTCTAACAGTACCTGGAGTTACTGTCTACTATGATAGGGCGTTATTCCAGCGGAAAGCCGTGCAAGAAAGACGGAACTTGCTACCCTCTTGATCCAGGTATGAACATAATTAAATCACCTTGGTTTTAAACAGTGAAGTTGTTCCTCTTGCTGCCAACAGAATGTTTATGCCTGTTTTTTAATGCCTGAGTTTATTTTTAGGCAACATTTCATTGTGTATTATTTGTTGTATTATCTTTTTGTGTTTTTTGTTTTGTTTTAGCTTTTACTTTCATTCAAGGCAAATGATAGTTATAGGTCGCGTGAGCTTTGTGGGCAAATTTAGTCTAGACATCTGTATTAAAATTATTTTTTTGCACATAACATTTTTGTACTGTCTCCCTTACATTCTATGTTTGCTTGTTTTGTTGTTTTTTTTTCCAGATCTGAAAACTATCATGGAAAGGTCAAGAGACTATGACGAGTTGTTCTGGGCATGGGATTCTTGGAGAGACGAAGTCGGAGCGCCGGCCCGGGCTGACTTTGTGAAATATGTGCAGATCAAGAACAAAATTGCTAGGGCGAACGGTATGGAAGATCTTAGGATTAATACTTAGTCACAGGACCTGTGAAAAATCAGCTGTGTAAACATGTAAGAGGTTAGACATCCCCTTTCATTATTCTCCCTCATATCTATACATAGGTGAAGCAGAAGTGTACAATTTCAGAACCAGTTCTTATCGATTGAAAGGGAGAGTTTGGTATAGTCGATAAGTAACAGGTCAATAATAACGAGATGTTCTGGGTTTAGTAAATAATGCTATCCTTTCATGAAGACTGTGACTTAAACACTCTTAAAGATAAAGGTTTAGCTCACGTTTCTAAAAACTTGACGTGAGTATTATTTAAGAAAACGTGCAAGCGGGGCCATGATAATGATTCTTCTGGTTACCATAAATATGTGTACAGCTGATCGACCAAAATGTCATGATTCCGTATACGCCCTATGTTTTTATGCCATTGACGCGTTGATGTTGATCGGGTTTGATATGATGTGATGAATACTTTGACAATACAATGTATTGACAACACATCTTATTAGCATTAAAATGACGTAATCGCAGATGAAATCACGACACACGTGGAATCCATTTCTCATTAACGGCAGGCTTTACTGACAGTGGGGAGGCTTGGCGAGGAAGGTATGAGGTCGAGTCGATTCCCAGCCTGGCCGAGATGGTGGATGATCTCTACCATCAGCTGGAGCCCCTCTACCTAAGCCTTCACGCGTACGTGAGGAGAAAGCTCTACAACCTCTACGGACCGAGGTACATCAACCTCCGGGGACCAATACCGGCACATATTTTGGGTATGCCATATATTCTCATGTGTGTTTAGTTGGATTTGAATAGCTCTCATTTGATTAAATCTAATATGAAATTAATTCATCTTCTTCCTTTTTTTTCAAAGTGCACACACACACACATACACACACATACATACATACATACATACAGATAAACACAAATATGCCAAAGTCCCTAAAGGTGAGATTGGATCCAAACTTACTTTGGGAAAAAAAGTGACATGAAGCAAACAAAACTGAACAATTAAAGATGATTAAAACTTATTGATTTCAGGCTTTCACATACGTTTGAAAGAAACATTTGTATTGGTCACAATGATGACGTCGTAAGATTATGTAAGAAATGCTGAAGTCATTTTCTATCAAGGTTTCCTCCTGACTGGCATCAAAACTTAAAGGGGGTTTCTCACTGAGCGGCGAACGTTTGCGAACGTAGCGAATTTGGGATTTCGCCAGGGTTCGTAAAGGGTTGCAAAAGGTTCGTTAACAGTTCGCAAACGGTTTTTATTCTCGCAACCAATTTTTCTTGTCGCAAAGAAATTTCGAACATGTTCAAAATTTCTTTGCGAATTTGTATTTTCGCCAACAGTTGCAAACATTCGCAAAACACTCGTAAGAATTCGCAAACGGTCGTAATACGGTGTCGCTAAACATTTTATTTGATTCGCCACTGCTAGCGAACAAGTAACCATATGGTTCCCATATAAAAGCTCCTGAAACAGGCATGGTTCAACTCGAAAAGTTCTTGAAGCTCTTGACATCTCCATAATGTAATTGCTGCAAAGGCTTTTAATATTGACCAAAGCCTGTCCTCTGCAACGACCACTCTCTGACCCAAACAGTCTTTCTTTTCTTCCTCCTTTCTTGTTTTTCTTCATCTTCTTTCTCTTAAGCTGCATGATAGCTGTAGCAGCAGCCAGGCAAAGCAGCTCTTCAAGGATAGCAGCACGTTGAGCCTCTTCTTGGCTGCGCTTCGGAAAGATAGCTACATCCAGATCGCCTCGGAAGTGATAGTTTGTCCCATCACCTTCACCAACGTTGATTATTTGCTTACTATACATAATCGCCTGGTACTATTTCAGGTCCCAGAACATTCGCAAATTTTCGCAAGGGATTTGCAAACAGTTGCTAATATTTGCAAAACTGTCGCTAACATTTGCTACCAGTCGCTAATAGTCGCCACCTGTGTTTCGCAAACACTTTCGCAAACATTCGCTCAAGTGTCGCTAATTGTCGCTAAACATCGCTAAAAGTCGCTAACTGTCGCTAATAGCAGAAGCGAACCTTGATTTTTCGCAAACATTCGTCAGAAAAGTTGGCGAATCTCAATTCGCTACGTTCGCAAACGTTCGCCGCTCAGTGAGATACCAGCTTTACCGTTCGCCTTTGTTTTTGTTGTTGTTCTTCTTCTTAACTGATTTATACAAAGTGGATTCAAAAGTGGAATGAAGTTTCCCCGATACGACAGTCGGTTATAAACCAGGGAGGTGCAAAGACTTTCTATCTCAGTACGACAACATTTAAGACAAGGAAATTCGAGGATTCTTTTTTTTTTCTTGTACAAAATGCCCCTGAAGAGTAATTTTATAAAATTTATAAAACGCTGCCACTAGATTATTCCTTGCCAAACCTTGATACCTGGAAATTTGCGCATATTCAGATTCATTCTCTCGGACTCAATTGAGTGTCGTGATAATTGCATAGATTGTGTCCTTGTTGCCAAATATGAAAGTAATCTTTGTTACGTCACTCCGCAGGTCACATGTGGTCTCAGACTTGGTCTTACCTGAGCGACATTTGTGAGCCATTTCCGAACCAGACTCGAGTGGATTTCGAAGAATTGACCAGAACCATGGTAAAGCAGGTAAACAGCATACAAATCTATTTATTTGATTATTGTTTCATGTGAAATTGTATTCATAGGTTTTCGGCTTGTCTTGGAAAAACCTCAAAATAATTAAAGGGCCTACATACATACACAACATAAACTATGAGCATCAGTATCAATAACTGACTAGATGTACTGTGAGATTCATATTACTTTTCTGTACCGATGAACGGTCATTTATCGTCTATTTCCCGCTTTTATATGAATTTTATTAATGTTTTATTGTATAATGACATTCTATATTCTTCTGAAGCCCATCTCCTTTGCTCAATTTTTCACTGATCAATTAATATATACACTTCCGGTCAGTGCCCCTTTGTTTGCGTTTATTACATATTAAAAAGAAAAACTGCATCACTTGTGTGATCCCTCGGATTTACCCCAAATTTGTATCAGGTTAAGTGTGTGTGTGTGTGTGTGCGTGTGCGTGTGCGTATGTGTGTGTCACACATACACACACACACACACGCTACAACAGTTTCTGACCACACGAAAATTAAGGGCTTCTTGGACGAACACTGTACTTGTACTATTCTTTTCTATCGGCCTAGCAATCTTGAGACCTCGGGTTGGAATCCCGATGGAATCTCATTTTCTTTACTCAATTTTTCACTGACAAATATTTTCATTTCTGGTCAGTTTTCCTTTGACTGCATTTGTTGTACATCTTTCTCTATTCTTTTCATACTTTAGTCTATTTATTCCATCCTTACTTTTTCCTACCCCCCCTTTTTTTTTTAACGGCGTATATCGCGTTTCAACATGACGATGCAGAATTATACGGTAATCAAGATGTACAAAATGGCCGAAGAATTTTTCATTTCTCTGGGGCTTGATCCGCTGCCTGCTTCTTTCTGGAACGACTCCATGTTGGTCCGACCATCGGACGGGCGGAACGTCAACTGCCACCCCTCCGCTTGGGATTTTGATAATCAGCGGGACTTCAGGTTAGTTCAGCGCAGCCAAGGAACGTGATGAACAAACTCTGGGAAATTTACATCCGCGCTTCCACTTTACCTGTGTATTGATTACTTGTCGAATATTATTTATTTATATTTCTATTTATTCATTTATTCATTCATTCATTCATTCATTCATTCATTCATTCATTCATTCTCTTTTATTTTCACAGGGTAGCCCTTTCAGTTACAGAACTGATTTTCAAAGGGCCCTTGCCAAAGAACAACACAATATGTTATGCATACAAAGTAATGAACAAAAATACAGTAAAAATGATAATGATATATGATTTCAATCTGAATACAAAAATAAGATTGGTAAAACGTAAATTTCTCATAAGGGCTCTCATCTTCCGCCATTCAGAACCTTCTAATGTGATACATCGAAATGCAATATAATCATATACCTTGCGTGAGAAAGTGTTGGTTCTCATACTAGACGAGAGTTTGCAATATCTGTTCCCGATATTTGTTTGCTATTCATTTGTACTATTTACGAATAAGATTCTGGCTGTCTGGAACTTTGTATGTTCCTCATTCGATCACCTCTTTCTACGGTATTTTCTGAAGTCAAATCGCCTATCATGAAAATCATTCTTTCATGTCAGCACACAAGACAGTGTTTTGGTGATTGTTCATTTTCTGCATTTTATCAGAAATTTCGAAATCTTTTGCAAACGAATTCATTCCATCCAAATGCATTCATGACACACCATTTGGAGAAGTTTTTTTTTAAATCATTAATTTCACTGATATCACCTGAAAATTTTTCACTATACTCGTGCCTAGTCTACCTTCTATTAATTGTAATTTGCCACTAATGTTATGTTAGTACAATAATGATCATTGTGTTATAATGCTTTGTAAAAGGGGATGTACAGGTGCTTCATAAACTATAATGTTATGTTACACATGACCGTATTGTGTGGTGTGTGTGGCTGTGCGTGCACAATGCATGGCCGATTGTAACGAACTGCCACGCACATAGAGTATCCCTATCGATGTGAGATTGTAAAACACAATACATCTCACTCTTGTGCTTACGGTGAAATTACTTGCATTTCACACTATGATGAGAATGATCAAGCCGCTTTCCTATTTGGTGTTCTTCTGTTTACTTGTTTGTTTGTCTTTTTATTTGCCCAAATCAGAATCAAAATGTGCACGACGGTAAACATGAATGACTTCATAACGGTTCATCATGAGATGGGACACACCCAATATCAGATGAAGTATAAGGATCTTCCCTTGAGATTCCGAAACGGGGCTAACGCTGCCTTCCACGAAGCCCTCGGGGACGTGCTAGCACTCTCCGTCTCTACACCTAAACATCTTCACAAAGTCGGTCTTCTAGAAAACCTTGAGGTTGACCGCGGTGAGTTACCGCTTGCAAAGAGATGTTTGTCTTCAACCGCGAAAGTACCCTTAAAAGTTACCAAGTTTGGTTGATAATGTCCATCAAATCTCTTTTTCTACGTCATCTTTCCCTTTTTCCTTCTTCTTCTTCTCCTCCTCCTCCTCCTCCTTCTTCTTCTTCTTCATCACCCGCTATCATCGTCATCATCATCGTCATCATCTTTGTCATTCGTCATGTCCGTTGGCATCTCGAGGTTATGTGAAAGCTGCAGATGTTTCTGATTGAATATTAATCATCTGTAACTGACATTTATGCTTTAATGTGGTTTTCTAGTTTGATTCAACAAAGAAATGAATCTGCTTCATCGTTTGTTCATGGTCACCCTTCTCCTACAGAGGCCGATCTCAACTTCTTGATGGGAGTCGCCTTGTACAAGATCGCGTTCCTCCCTTCGGGTATTTTATTTGACCAATGGCGATGGAGCGTCTTCAACGGATCCACCCCCGAGTCGCGATACAACTCAGACTGGTGGAAATTAAGGCAAGGCAACTGAATTGCTTTTATACCACACATCTTCCGTTAAGTGTGTTATTGTTAGTGAACAATGCCATAAAAAGGGTTGCTTTAGTGTTTAAACGTAATAACAACATGCAACATATTATGACTTTGCAAGAAACAATAGATAGAGGACGTCATTTCTTGAAGTGCTCTTAGAGAGAGAAAGGGAGATACTTGTGTTGTCATATTTCTAATGCTGTAAAGTGACACGGAAGTACCAGAGGTTAATTCACGAATTTCATGATACACTCTTGCATCTCTTTTTGTTTTTATGACATATCATCAGCCGACAACACTCGAAATCAATGGCTAGCAAAATACCAGATGAAAATGCGAAATGACACAAGGGTTTCCTGCAATTACTTACCATGCTGCAGATCTCATAAGTCTACATGAACGATGGCATATAGTTTCCATCTTTGCCCGGGATGGTTTACTAGAATAATGATGATTTTCAAAATATATACCCTTGGGGTAGTCACTATTTGTTTTCTTTCATTCTTTCCTTCAGGCTGCGGTACCAGGGTATCATACCACCGGTGAAGCGAACTGAAGACGACTTCGACCCCGCGGCAAAATTTCACATAGTTGCAAATGTTCCTTACATAAGGTGATGTTTGTAAATGTGTGACATTCGAAAACACTCTGCACTTCTCATGGCTGAAGGCTCATTTCTTTTATTTATAGTTTTAATGAGATATTCAGAATACTTGATTGTTTTCCCCTTATTCAGTCACCATCTATTTAATATTTGCTATTGCCGCTCATGCGATTTTACTTCCCAGGAGAATTCGATAAGTCTAATTTACTTGTCGACACGGAAGATTTAATATTGACAAAATATTAGTGATAATATGGCCATTGACTGAGCTCCGGTTAAAAGTGGTCCTTGAAAAACTTGTTTCGAGCCTTCATGTATTCCTTCTGCCAGTGTTGTGAAAAAAAGAAGAATGTATCTCAATGATCATATGAAAATACATGTATATCAAAAATAGAACGTACATGTAGGCCTACAGGTAGGAATCGTCATAGATATCCATGCTCAGGGCCAGTAATGTTGCTCTCGTCATACGACTATACTAGTATGCCTTTCCTTTGCTATTACTTTTCGACTGGTTCACTGTGGGTTTTTTTAGGGGGGGGGGGGGAGTAAGTTTTTATCCCAGGAACGCAAAACTAGTGGTTAATGGCCAGATATTTATATCTGGTTGAAGAAGGCTTAACGGTGCACTACGTATTCTTTCCAAGGTATGTGTTTGGGCGTGAAAAGGACCTACCCAGTCCTCGGTAGGCCCTTTTCAGGGCCAAATATATACCCTAGAAAGGATACGTGGTGCATCGTTTATTAAAGTCGTCTTCCACCCAACGTTCTACCGCCACGGAAGCCTTCAAAGATTTCAGAATATTTATCGTGATTCTTCAACATCTACCTCTGATAGGTATTTCCTCAGCTACATCATACAGTTCCAATTCCATGGCGCCTTGTGCAAGGCAGCCAACCACACTGGCCCTCTCTACACCTGCGACATCCATGGGTCCAAAGAAGCGGGTGCCTTGCTGTCGTGAGTTCCATTATCGTTGTAGTCAAAATTATCATCTTTAGCCTTTTCATACCAGATGTTGAGACCTCCTATGTTTTTTTTTACTAGTGTGGCTATGGCATTATCATGGTACATATGCCATTGAATACTAATCGCAGTGAATGTTGAATAATGAGTTACTTTTTTTTCGAATCACACGCAAGCAATCATGATTCATTCATGTGTTTTGTTCTATTTTTTTTTTCAGTTAGAAAAATCCCAGTGTATTTGCAAAGCGTTCGTCTGATGGGTGCATGTAGGTGCATGATGGTCCCGTTTTCCTTCATTGAGGCACTCATTGAGTCTTGGAGCGCAAGAAGGGATTCACGTGTAAAACTTTTAAAAGTGAATTCACTGAGGATACCCTGGTTCTACCTGATAGTGTCGAGATGTAGAAGAAGTCATAATGTTAAGAGGCAATTTTGCAGCAGAAATCATCACCCTGTCATTATCAAGATGGCAACGTCTGAATTTCACGCATGGTGAAAAATAAGAATGAACTACTTGGATTCATGGATTGTGTGGCTAATTCAAATATGAGATATACATCTATTTTTACTTCATTCTGCTGTGGGAATACGATAATCAAAAATACACACCTGGAAATATTGCGATGTATTATGTGTTTCGATGAATATTGTACGTATGATATAGAGGAATGAATGATAATGTGGAGGGGGAGAATAGAATACACATTACACAACAAATAATTCAAATGTTAAAAGATAGTTAATTCTATACCTTATAAAACACTGTGACGTTAAATCCATAGCACAACTTGTAACAACATAAAGTACTAAACCAACATCCGATTTATATGATTATTACTGTGGTTCTCTCGTATTGAACGATTTCAGTGAAATGATGCAGAAAGGTAGCAGCGAGCCATGGCCTGATGTGATGGAAGCCATGACGGGTGATAGGACTGTGAGTGCCGAGTATTTGGTGAAATACTTCCGGCCACTCATTGATTACCTCGAGGAGGAGAACCGGAAGAACGGAGACGTTCTGGGATGGCCAGAGATGTACACCCCTCAAGGTATCATACCATTCATTCTACATCTATTGCTATGCCGTTGGTCCTAAGCTGTATCCGTACTCCTTTCCATTCTCATCCCACTCGATTTCTACTGGTACCTGCGCTTAGCAGCAAGCTTGCTTTTAAGTTAAGTAAGTAAGATTTCGCATCGGTTTCCCCACTCGGTATCTGCTCGGTGAATCGTGACTAGATTGTCTTTGATTACGTTATATTATTTTAAGGCAATTACCCTCATGAAGTATTTGCTTATGATAATTTTCTCCTCCATTTCTATTACACTTAGATTTGCTTCATTTGTATTGCATTCTCATTTTCATTTTCATTTCTTCTTTCAACAAAACATAACACAGAGTAGATCAAAGATTCAATCATAAGCATATATATATTACAAAGTATGACAATGATAATCGACAAATTATGCACACATACTGAAATTACGAATTACTGGTCCCCATGCATGGAAGACCAGCGGCACCAGAAAAGTGCAGCTGATTATGGGCTATCCAGCCGTTATCTTTCTATAATCATACATTCTATTCTTTTTGTATGTCGATGATGTGTCACACTATTCATTTGCTACGTATGTGTGTTTTATTTTATGCATGATGTATCATTTTCCTTGTACCTTATGTTGTCTTTTATATCTGTATGTATGTTTATGACGGAAATAAAACAAACAAACAAACAAACGAAGTTATGTTTGACGGGTAAAAAAAAAATCATAAACATTGACCTGTTTCCCTGTATATTCACTGTTCAAATATCACTCAACAACTTTGTTCGATTGGTTTTCTGTTGTACTTTTGTATTAAAAAAAAAGAATGCAGAAATAAAAGCTCAAATGAAATCAAATCAAGTCAAACCCTATTTCTCTAACATTTTCACTAGATTCAAATTTTCATAAATTGACCGTCATGTTAGTGATATACTATTGCACATCCAAGTTGAATTGTGATTATTCTGGGCATCATTGTATTTTATTACATTTTATGCATTTTTTTTCCTTGAGAAAATGAAAATGAATTGAAATTTACTTTAACATTTGGAGAGATAAAACATAAGTTACAACTTACGTTGACAGGCAGCTAGAAAGGGGACTCAATTAGACACGGATTCTATATAATTCTCGATATCGGTTCAAACTAGAAATACACAGTACACTTCCTGGGAGTGAGCATCTACAGTATGATATTATCAATATCATCACCTATGACTACCTCTGCTGTAAGTATAGTTTCCTCTGCAAATTTGCTTGGTTTGGAATGTCTTTTCTCTTTTCTTTTCTTTTCTTTTCTTTTCTTTTCTTTTCTTTTCTTTTCTTTTCTTTTCTTTTCTTTTCTTTTCCTTTTCCCTTTCTTTCATTCTATTCCACTCGAAACAAATGCGGCCAGCGTATGTATTGTATTCGTGGATGTTATCACTATCATTTTTAAAGAGGTCCTTCTTCAGTTGGCGAATCTGTACCTATCTCATAGTAGCCTGCCACTGTATTTGATTGAATCATTTCTTTATTCTAGAAAATGTTTATACATAACCAGGGCCCTGTTTTATGAAGAGTTAAAAGTTAAAAGTTGATTTCCATCATAAGTCTATGGCAGCCTGTGTGTTAAGGGAATTCAAAATCGATTTTATCTTTTGATAAAACAGGGCCCAGGTCAATTATCCATTTAGATAATTGCAGGTATACATCGAAAATTACAACTCACAATTTTAAGAACATACAATTCAAATGACATCCGTGAGATTAATGCGCCGATATCAATAATAATGTTTAAAACTCGCAATCATTATTACAATTATATCAATTCTATAAACCAAAATATTTATTGCGGACATTACATAAAAACTTTATACTCCGGACGGACCAATAATCGGCCGATGTTCTATATTTTTTCACTGATTTCGTTTTACACAAAATCAAAAACTTCATTAAGTTTCCCACTGAGAAAATATCCGTGGTCCTAAAAACTGACATGGGCCTTCTTTTCAGTGCAATTTACTTCTATATTACATGTATCAATATAGGATGTTACACTACTACACTAAAAAATTAACAGACTTCAACATTTTGCAGGCTTTAGGGAAAGACCCATGGACTTGCAGTGGGAGTTGAGCTCTAATATGATTTTTGGGGATGATGTTTAATCTTCTACATAAGGGATATTTATGACCTTGTGTCCGTTGAGGTCATAGCCATACTTGGATTTAATAGAAGTCAAATATTCCAGGAGAGGGTTAAAACAGGCAAGAAATATTACCAGGGATAGAGGGCCGCCTTAAAAGGTACGTTTTCGAATGTGAAAATTTTCCGATTCCCACAAAGGGCCTGAAACATATCTCTGAAGCCTGCTGTAAACGATGTGATCACGAAACTTTCGAATTTTTGCATTTCCTTTGTTTCATATTCGTCGAAATACAGAGCCAAAGGGACTGAGTGGTAGAGGGGCAATTATGCAGCCAGGATCGGCAATACTGCTTGCATTCATTTGCACTGTTACCTACAACGGAGTGATTTAACATTTAGCGTATTACAGGACCAGTTCGGTGGGGCGAAGATGCCAAACGATAGCGCTCACAAACTCTCACAGACTGACGTCATACCAACTACGCAGATCAAAGGCAAATGCAACCCACATGTGAATTGAGAAAATGCAGCACTATTGCAGAACACATCAGCGAAGTTTGGGGGAAATCGGACAATCCATCCCAAAGCTATGAAATGTTGCATTTTGTTGCAGCCATCACTGGATGAGAAGATTACAACACTTTATGACGTCACAAATGGACAACGATGTGAAGAAAATATGAGGAAAAAATCCAATATCTTTCCATTTTTATAGCATAATGAAAGAGCACTTGACTTACTTCTTTTAGAAAGCAAGCAGAATCATTATGACCCTTTGTGTCAGCAACACGTCGTTCTCAGTTCTCTCAGTATTCTCTCAGTATTTTTTTATCAACGTTAGTAAACATACAAATGGAGACTATAAGCCTCTCTGGGACGCCCCGCCAAGTTTCCTAAGCTTTTTTTTTTCCTTCTTTTTTTCTTAAGGAAATAGTTTGCAAGAAAGCGTGGAAGGTGACTTGCGATACAGTACTCGGTCGAGCGCCATACCTCTCATGGTCTCTAGTTTATTTACGCAACTCTTTTACATGTATAAAATGTGATTGGTTTTGCCTTGTTTATAACGCTTGCGTGTTTTTGTGAGTGTGTGCGTTTGAATGTACGTAGGTGTTTAGTGTAGAAGGTGATATAGAAATATGTATGATGATATACGTATGACACACAATATTGCATATTACTTTGACTATTAACGTTATGATGTAATCAAATCTAAGTTGAATCCTTCGTCGTACTTATGCTCTCTACTGCACAATGTTTTCTTCTGTTATTAACAAAGCCACGTTTTTAGATTGTGTCCGTGAATGATGAAAAAAAAAATTAAGAAATAAATTCAGAGTACCCGAATTTCGAAATTTTCTTATGTATAATTCCTGTTGCATCAGTATCTGAAGTTCGGTAACACTTGATAATACAAAGGAATGACTGAAATACACTCAGCAGAAAAAAAAAGAAGAAAGTAAACATTTTTTAAAGTTTATATTTTCATATAGATATTGGGTTGAAAGTTATTGTATTTTATACCGTATGAAAGGTAATCTAACTGGCTATCAAGCAAAAAGTTTCCCTTTTTCTTTGCCTACCAGGCCCATAGCCATTTAAATTACTTTCAATATGTAATATAATACATTAATTTTAGCCAAATATTCTTTGAGAAATATAAACCTAAAAAGTGTTTACTTTCTTTCTTTCTTTCTTTTTTGCTTAGTGTATAATACATTTAAAGGAGTCAAAACGCATCAGCACACCAACACATCACAACCATGCCCCTTTTGAAGTCCGCTACTGCCTTTGACAAGCGCAGTACGTTAGACGCCAGCAGCATTTGAAAGTAGAAGCTCTGCAAAGGAATCTAGGACGATATTGGTGTACTGTATAAAGAGAGGGATGCAATGACTGATAAAAGTTTAGCACTCGGGTGAGGCAACGTTACTGTGATACTACGGGTCAAAACTGTGGACGAAACTTGAAGTAGGGCAACATTATTTGCATTTGCCTCCGTTTCAGGGTTAACCCTAACCCGCTCCCCCGTCGTCTGATTTAATCTTCACATTTCCTTTTTCCTGCTCACTTCCAGCTGCAAAAATCATGAGTGGTTCAAGGTTAACTCGGTGACCGTCGTGCTTTTATAGTTCTTTTCCATTTGGAAAGCTTCGAGAAATCGCTGTCTTTGCGGACATATCACCGTGGCACCTACAACCACCATGTTGCCGGTGACGTACGTCACCCGCCTCTGCCGGGTTTGTGTTCAACTCATTCCCTTTCACCTTGGGTTACCTTCTCCTCATTCGGCTGCTGCCGCGCTTTTATCTTTAACTCGGTGTCACTACCCACCTTCCTGGGCTAGCCTCAAGTACTACTGTAGATTTTTAACAACTTGAGGTTGACCTTATCCTAAATATACTAAGTCTATCCGAAGGGACATAAACCAGCCAGTCTCATGCATAATAATCACGTTGAAAAATAAATCATCATTCAATTCAATACTATCTAATGTCGGAATGATTAACAGTCCTCTTTCCGGCCTTCAAGTAGTTCGTTTTGTCGGCATAAAACATCGTTCTCTTCCTTCCTATGAATACACATCGATGTTATTCTCAATGTACCCTGTCTCAATGTAGCCTGTAAAAATTCTCATCTGAGAACGAAAATACCCACAGTTGTCTCTTCAACCAGTATACGAATGGTATTTATATTTTCTTTGGTATTCATGACTATTGATCATTGCATCGTTGAGAAACTGTTCCTGGAAATGAAAGCAGTCGGTATTGGCAACCTCATAGTGACATAACCAATAGTACTGCAGCATTCTCGGGAGTCAACAGAGACATAAGGACATAAAGTCCTGCGCACGATTAAAAAACAAAACATACATGTATATATATATATATATATATATATATATATATATATATATATATATTTATATATATATATATATATATATATATATATATATATAATTTATATATTTTTTGTACATACAAAATGTATTGCATTGGGTAAGTCCTCTGACACAGTGAGTACGACTCATTCGTAACTATGGTTTCACATTCATATATATATGTCGATAAACAATAAAAAACAAAAACAAAGCTACATGGTAAATACAATAAGATTGACATGAATACACAAATAGCTAAGAGACAGTATTCGTGAAAATATCCGTAACACAAGGCTTATATACCGGGAGATGGAAAAAGAAGAGAAAGGGGGGGGGGGGTTAGAGAGGAGTATTGAAGAATTTAATGATCAGTTCAGTTACATTACACTGTTTATACAATGTACGTCTAGTACATTGTAATTCGCAATCAGTAGTCATCACACAACAGAACCAAAATCTTTTTCGATCTTGACCACATTAGTTCCTGAGCCAATGACCGAGTGAAACACCAGCATTGAATGGAATCAGTGACTATAGTACTGTAATATTAATGGTGCGTAAGCAGATAACACGGTATAGTACCACGCAGATAACGTACACGCTATAGTACACAATGAATAATCACATTGCTATAGATACATGTAGTGTTAAATCCGGAACCTCAAAATCAAAACCTAACATTAATACGAAATCTAAACGGTGTACATTCTTTTTTTTTCTTACTTACTTTGAATAAAGCCAAAAGTGAGGAATGGGACATAAAGAAAGAACTGTAAAGCATTAAATGATATTCATGTGAAAGCATTATATAAAAGCAAAAAAGCACATGCATACATAACTTCCGGATGAAAGTGAGACATAACATTTGACTGGAAATCTCCTTTCCGCATGTGATTATCAAAATAAGAGTTCTGTTCAGTCAACACACGTACGACGTGCGAGGCTCCATTTTGTCTACGCTAGATTGTTTGGTGTTCATATCAGTCATTTCATTCCGCAATTCAACGGACAATATGTGTAAACAAGCTTTCAAATCAGATTAGTTTCTTTCAAAACAGGCCTCCTACTAATCTCTCCTTAATGTTCATTGAAATGCCATTGCATGGAGAACATTAAAAGCTTATAAAATTTCAGTCTTTGCACATAAGTCGCACCAGTTGGGACTACGCAATAAAGACAATCCTTAAAAAACAGAGGCCCTCGAAAGTCAAGGCAAGGCGGATTTTTTTAATAATGATAACTAATTATCTTTTTTAATGGCATCAAAAAGAGGTGACTCTTTCCTGAGTTTTCAGGTTGTGGAAAGCAGTATATGAAACATCTAGTAAGTTGATTCTTTTTATATTAATTGTGTGTGTGTGTGTGTATGCATGGAATCAAACAGTAATATACCGCCTTCCTTACCTCTGCCACAGCTAAAAATCAATATTCCACTGAAATGTATTTCTCGTACAGTTTTCCAGTTTGTATGAGCAATCAAGGTCTTTGTTTAGACAGAATTGAATATTCTTTCTGCGATGCAAGCTGTAGAATATTTCTTTACAGATTGATTATATCATGACACCACAATAACCGTGACGCTGTATAGTCAGTTCCTAGACGAAAGAGCCAGGATAGTCCCATTTTTTTTTCAATATACAATAACTTGGTATATTTAGAGGTCAGTGCGGTGTGGCGAGTCGTTTGCGCCCACCAGGAAAACAGACATTTTTGGAGTTTAGAAAAGTGTTTCATTCAAGAGGACGCTAATACGGTGTGATTGCAATTCTTTCCTGAGGTGAAATCCTTTCATGACATATATCTTACATAAAATATAATTAAAACAAATTGCACCTGATTTCGTCTTCAAGTGCAATTCCAGTCCAAAACTATAGAACACATATTGTTGCATGGGGGCTACTAGAGTGATGGTGTGCACGAGACAATCATCTCGATTGTGAGTAAATAATACTGACTCAATAGCGATTGGTCCTTCAGCCCCGAACACGGTGCATAAGCATTGCTATTTATATTCATTTTAAAAGGTTAATGAGTTTTAAAATATCTATTTAAGGCAAAAGCATTTCTTTAAATTCAAATCTAGGGGCCTACACCTTAATAATTATTTCTAAGATCTTATCAATTCATTCAAATTCTTTCTGAAAATGACCAGCGTGTTCGTCGTGCACCATACCAATCGAACGTAATCACTCAAAAATTATATAGATTTCTTTTCTACGCGCAATTTCTTGTCTCGAGAGAATTCCGGGTTGCGTCACGTCCCAACCGTCATGTTATGGACTTGACCCCGAGTATGTTGAAAATTTCTTCGATGTTTTGAAAAGGAGAAAAATCAGCTAGACATGAGAGTCAAAACGAGGGAGCCACTCATCCGGACGGTACTCTAGCAGACCCCCCTCCCGACGAAGCCGATGACCCGCGACCCTGACTCAGGCCCTGACGCAGGAGACAACGAAACTGGCGAACCCTTTTAAAATAAGATTTCTAATGTATGGACTCTACTGTCTTGATCAGAGTTCGAACACAGGACCGTCTGGTGCACGTCAAGCGTCTAAAATGGTAAACCAGAAGTAAGGGAAACATTGCTTTAGACACCATTTCCATGCCTTTATTTAGTTCAAGAGTGCAGATTCCCTTTTTGTTAGGTCAGGCTCCATCGAATATCCAAATAATTTAAAATCAAGGTCATATAATCTGTAAAGTTTTTTAAGTAAAATCGGTGAAATCGTTTGGTAATATGAATTGAACACTTCGTCGCTGTGACTTGTGTTTCTCTCTGTGTCTTTGAAGTGTATGAGGTGGTCTACTTTGGTATATTTCAGAATGTTGTCTGCATCTTCGGAAGCCGTTTCTAGTTTTCCGATGTAGTCGAAATCCACCGTGCAGGGGAGAACCATGTGGTATATTTGTTTCCAGTGACCGTCTGCATATTTCGTACGACTGTCCGTCAGAAATTGCACAAATTCAGCGAAAGTCACATTGACACCCGTTCTCAGCTCCTCCCTGGTTGGATTCTTCCGAAATCGACTGATGATCGTCCTACCAAATCTCATCTGAAAAGATCGATTTGGCTGCTCGAATTTGCTGCGATACGCAGACAGCACGCGCGCGAGCGGGTCGCGAACGAAGATGAACTTTGTGTAATTGCGCAGACGATAGTCAATTTCAGTGGGTGTGTACGAGCTGAGCTTTTTTAGCCTTGGGTCGTGGGCGCGGGAGCCGGGCACTTCTTCTACACTTTTGTATTTACCCATCAGAACGAGGAAGGCGCTTTTCCAGTTTGTGGAGCCAACCTTGGAGACATAGGCGAATATCAATCGATACTTGTCGTCGACAATGAAAGGCCAAAGGAGTCGTCTATTGTTATTAATGACATACGTCAAGTCCTGCCAAAGTTGAGGGCTATCATGACACGCTTCCCGCAAGGTCTGTCTTCGTGCGTCCTGTCTCTCCAACCAAGTCTTCTCAGGATTATCTTGTAAAGCTGTTGTTATGTCGCACGTTGCTTCCTGCGAGAAAGGAGACATACAAATCGCAGCGTGTCATAATGGTTGAAACGCATTTTGAACATTGATTACAAGGGAAAATACACTGTAGTTTCAAAAACAATGAAGGAATCACAATTTCCTACTTCGCGATGATGGATTGATTAGAACACCTGTAAATATACCCATCTTTTACGATCGATTTTGATCCCTCATGGAGACAGGCATGAAGATAGTGATACAGTTTTTTGTCACGAGTATATTGTTAGCAGTTCCAGAAACCTAATTATTATGGAACTTTCAGACATTTACAGGTGGAGGTAACAAAAGTAGCCTAACTACAATAAGGTACAAAACACACAAACAGACAACAACCGAGGACAGGTGATCTTGTTCATTGTGACTATTTCTTTTACTAGTAGTGAATGAAGTGCGACTTTTGCTTTCAACATGATCACGTGACAACATAATCAGAAAGACAGCGAGGAATATTCAACAGGGCTTTATTATTAAGACACAGCCAGTTCCACTTTAACACAGAAAGTATTCGGAAATATAAAATATCTTGGGAGAACTTGTGAACACAATAGTCATAACTAAATTGTCAGATTAACAGCTTAGATCGCTAGGAGATTTGGCATGAAAGAGCAAATTATGGATAAATTAAAGTACCGTATTCTCTTCAAATATGCATTTACGCAAGGACTTAAATGCTTAATATATCTACCAGTGTTATGTACTGTATTCATTGAAGGGGCTAAAGAATGCAAAAAGAAATGAAACGACTCACCAACTTTAGTGTCGAGTTGTATCCAAATAAGTCGAAGTCCGGCTTGTACAGCTCCTGAATACCCTGCATGTCCTCTTCTGATAACTGCGAGTAAAAGCGTCGAAGCTCTGTCTCCGTGACACGTGAGGCATTATCCCTTTCTTCCAGATGCACAAGCTGGTCCACTTTCAGAGCCCGAAGGATTTCATCTGCATCTTGTCTTCCCGTTTCCAGCTTCCCAATAAAGTCGAATTCTATATCACAAGGTAGGGCTGTTTGATACACGGGCATCCAGTGCTTCTCGACAACATTCAGGCTCTTGTCGGAAATGGCTCTCACAAATTCCCTGAATGTTACCGTACTATTTTTCGTTGCTTTTTCGTCGCCTACATCTCGATAGTGCCCGATTATTTTCTGACCGAATTTGCGCTGGAACCACTCCACGGGCTGCATGAATTTCGTTTTGTAGGCTGACAGGACGCGCACGTATGGATCCCGCACGAAAAGGAATTTCTTGTAGTGACGAAGGCGAGTCTGGATTTCTTGCGCCGTGTAATGTTTCAGTTTGCGCATAACATGAGCCTTCCTCGCCAGCGAGTCAGGCACGTCTTCAACGCGCTCATATTTCCCAGCGAGAACAAGGATTGCCTTCTTCCAATTCGTGGACGCGACTTCCCCCACGCTGGCGTAAATGAAACGATGTTTGTCGTCGACGATGAACGGCCACAGGTGTCCTGGGTTGGTGCGGATTACGTCTGACATGTTGCTGGACAGATAAGGATACCTGAGGCAGGCGTCTCTCAAAGTTGATAGTCGTCTAGCCTGTTCTGTCTCCCATGACATCACAACATCAGTTGAGCTGCTTTTGGTTGTGAACTGCAAGTGTTTGAAATATCATAATGCAAATGAGGGTATGTCTCATTTTCTTAGTAAAATGAAACATGCCATATTTTCCTTATCATATTATCCGACAATATCATAATTATGAGTGAGGAAATAATACATGTAACAGGGGCCCACTGCTGATTTTGAAATGAAAATGAAAGGAGTTGATCAGGCAAATCTGACTGAAGATTCGGCCATGTATTATGCCTTACACGTATAACTCCATTTCAATCGCAGAAAGAAACCCTTTTCGATGGAATTGGACTATGCCAAAGGTCCAGAGGGAGAACCATGAGCTCATGTCATTTGCCTCTTGATTAAGACCGGTAGAAGTCAATAATAACGAGGTGAATGTGTTAAAACAGTTTAAGATGTGAATGGATGAAGGACTAAGCGCATGGACATGGTCTTCAAAATCCCATATATGCAGCACATGCGCATTGATTTATTAAGCTTTCAGAATATCTCCTGGAACAAGACGCGATATCTTAATTGGTGTATTTGATAGTCGTACTGTACGACTGTTGTGTACCATCACTGTACGTGTACGTAACACAAATTAAAACACTGATCAAAGTTAGACTTTAGTTACCCGATTTCCTCTCTAAAGAACCAGAGAGAGAGAGAGAGAGAGAGAGAGAGAGAAATCGAGATGAAATGGACGGAGGATTACCTAAACGAGTAAATCCGTTGACAGATTAAATGGGATCGGATAAAAGAAACAAGAAAAGGTCCAAAACTTACTTGATTTCGCTGGTTTGTATGAATTCCTGGAGTGATGTCGTCTGATACCCGGTAGATGATATTTGTGATGTTCCGTGCAGAGAAACCAGATCTCCTCTCTTCGGCCAACACAGCTTCTCCTCTACCTGACGTTGGGGATTCATCCGACACTAATAGCGGCCAAAGCAGACGATTGAACAGGGCGACATAAAAGGCGGGAAGAAGAAGGCGCGGAGATGGGCGAGGAGATGGAGGAGAGAAAAGGAGTGACAATCTCATTTTATTTCTGCTGATTCGATATAAATACTGCAGTAGCTTCCTCTACAGCAGACTGCCAGGTCCACAATCAGTGATCTCTCATGGCCAGTTTTTCACGTTTATGACGAGGCATGACAAACTGCATGATAACACACGCAAACATACGTTACGCGCAAAAAAAAAAAAAAAATGGCGAAATGATGCCAGCTTGTGTGCTTCGCGAAAGTTGAGTTACAATGATCAGCAATAAATGGTAATAGCTATCTCACCCGAAGACACATGGAAAATAATATTTATATTCGTTTCATGTTCAAAACAGATTACTTGGCACATAACGTGACTCCATTAGCAACTAAAAGATTGTTGTTTACTGTGCAGCAGAAACAACTGACCCCCCCCCCAAAAAAAAAAAAAATATCGTTGGTTGTTTGACAAGTAAGTTTGAAATGCTTCCATCCCAAACGTTTGTTGTTTTGGCAATCAACCAATTCTTATCAATGTTTTAGTAGTAAAGGTGAACGCAGTGACCAATATTGTTACACCGAATAGAGATTGATCACGACAATTATCTGACATAAATATGAGCATGACATAAGATACACAATATGACTCGAGTGATATGGGCAGATTTTGGTCCTACCGGCGTAGTGATAGTATACTGCTTTGCAGGAGGATTCTTGAGAGTGATTTCATTCAAGTCTAAGGATTTTGTCACATTCAATGACCCTTAATTTTCATGACTGCAGAAACGTTTTCATTTACAACTTACGGAAGACTTTGATCTGGGTCCATAAAGAAATCAATACAGTCAGGACGAGACAGTGAAGAACAATGATCAAGAAGAATAGGTAGCGAACCCTTGGAACATTCATTTTGTTTCCCTCGGTCCAGGCGTGTTTCAAAAGATGTAACGACCTGCGCAAACAATGAGAAAACAAGATTTCACAGAACATATTGCGCATCAGCACTGTCCTCGTGTTAAACCTTTCAGGACCATCTCTTCAAAGAGTCATGTACACACGATTTACCTGTAATAACGACTCAGTTTCAGATACATTGTATGAGCAATTCCAGCGTTACGTTACATTTAGAGAATTTGCTGTGACTTTGTGGGCTTTTATTTCAACAACTCGATCAGCATGATCATTCTGAATCCATTCATGGTTTATTCTAACCCAGTCGTCCTGAATGTTCACATTCTGAGTTTTGATTAGTTACTATAAATCATTTGGTAGATATTACACAAAATGCTTGCCGTTACAGACATTACATTTTTTTTTTTGGACACAATTATTTACTTCCATGTGGATATGATGAGAAATTTATGAATTAGAGCATTAAGTAAGAGAATTTCAAAGCGTTCGCATTTATATACTAGTACTTGTTTTTCATGACTGTTGTACGCAAATTCGGCCTATAACAAGAAATTAAATCACAAAAAGGGGTAATATTTGTATACACTTTGACACAGTAATGATTGAAAAATTGATAATTTGAGATAATCAGAGTGAAATGATTGATGAATTATTTGTCTGAAATAAATGGATTGAAATAATTTCGAAATTTTTTAGTAGATATGACTGGATTAAGTTTCCCTTCCAAAGGGTGCAAATCTTGTTTAAATGTCAAAATTATTTCCTTTTCCTACATTTGGCCATGTGAGTAAAACGATTCAACATTTAAGGCCAACAATATCAGGTAGTTTTATCTAATATAATAGAAAATCATTCAAACGAAATATCACCTCGCGTTGGTGGATTTGAATTGGCAAACGTGGAGTACAATAATTATAATCATGTCGTCATAAGGGACATGCATTACACTGCTATTGGCATCACAAGCAATACAGAAATTCGTGGCGATAAGACGATGCCCGGTGTTTACTATACTTATTTAACGAATTCTCGAATTCTTTGAACCTGGAATATCTCTTTCCAGGCAACAAGAGAAAACATAATATTCATTCAACAATAATATCATTAATGTATGCGTTCGTTGGTTCGTGCATTAACTAAAAAGGGAAAAAAAAGGCAGTGTTGTAAATGTTCGCCCATTGAGATCGTGATGCAAAGTTTCTGAAGAATTTGAAAGCGAGAAATAAATCAGGTTTCTCAAACACAATCTGGCAAAGCCTACACAATCTACATTGGTCGTTTTAATGTTAAATAAAAAGTGTATGTTGTGGTCAAACATATTCCTATTTTCTTATTCTTCTATTTCGAGGGTAACTATAAAGAATTGCTATTATGACAGGTTATGCGTTATCTGCACTGTAAATCTCCACTTAACACATTTATAATAACTAATACATGTACCTTCCTTGTACAGAAAAGAACACTTACTTAGTATGTACTTTTATAAGTATGCCTTATCATCCGTGCTATGTGGATGATCTATCCACCTGTAACGGAGGCTTACTGTTTTGGACGGGCATTAGCCTACTTGCATGTACTGTATTGCTAATGTAATACGTGGTACCTACTACACGTTATACGCCACGTCAGATGACATTGATGGCAGTTATCTCGTGCTTTGCCGGATAATGATGATGTCCATCAAGTAACTGCAGTTCCTGTCTCTTGAAAAAGAATAGTCAAAGCTGTAGCAGAACGTCATCGCACCCGCAGTGGTCATCTTCACCCAGAGAGATTCACCTCCCCCTGTCTTCACCCGATCACGACACGTAGAACGTCTTGTAGGCGTTACATGTCTTCTGTGTGTAGATTGAGCTCACCAGCTCAGGTAGATCCACAACTTGGGCGTGCAAGGCCGGAGACACGTATGAATGAGTAGCTATTGTCATGTATCCGAAGACATACACCAAGACGCAATGCCCAGTCGCACCTCATCAGGAATTCCGCATAATAATGGAACCTACCCACTGCACATGAATAAGAAGACTGTCTTTTTTTGTTTGCCTTCTCCGACGGCAATATTAGGGGGATTCTGTTGCAAGTATGCAAAGTACACTGACTTCTCGGAGACCATAATCTCGGACCGGCAATACCGAAACACAGTGTTTAGAAGAAGACCCTTGTGATCTTAAGGTGTGTTATACGCTGGGTGGACTCTCTATGCAGCAAGTTTGTTTACATTTTGGTCCCAATTAGTTAACAGTTTGAGTAGCCTAATTAGTAAACAACAAATATTCTCCAGACCGAGCACTCCCATACATCGTGACTCCGGCCGGTTTAGTTCCTTATCATGGACTACGACATCTTGAATTCGTAACTATACTGAACAACCATGCAGATAGCTGCTAAATTGCTATCAGAGCTATTCCAATAAATGTAATAGTGTATCATGTAGAAACAGTGTGGTAGCAATTGAAAGGTATTAGCTAATTTCTCGTTTCTTTGAAAGTTGTACACATGTATTCTTTCTGTCACCTTTCTTTCTCTCTCTCTCTCTCTCGCTTTATCTATCTACAGAGGATCTCCACTTTTATGAAATGTATTATTGTGTATGTTTGTATATGATTGTTATGTATATATTTTATTGTATCATAAATATGATTTGTTACAGCAGAGCTCCCTTGGAATGCAGGTCTTGCGGCTTGAATGGGACTACCCTGCTTTTATAAAGAAGACAATAAATAAATAAAATAACTAAAAATAAACAACTCTGGCATAACTTCCTGGTTTCACTTCGTAATTTTGATGTTGAAACCAAACATGAGAGGAGGTGATGCTGCTGCGTTACGTCGGTGTGACATTCTCGACACGTGAATTTTGTTACATTTTGTGTTGATATGACCAAGGATGTGGCCCATTGCTTCAGTTTGATTTGGTCACAAATAAAAAAAAAAAATCATGCAACTTGAGTTGGCATACAGCACAACGATGCAACGTACGAAGGAGGTAACAGTAGGCCTATACACACGATGATCATTTAGTGTCTGTGTTTTTGTATATAAAAAGCTATGGTAAGGAAGTCAGTTTTATTAAGAAGTTTACAAATGATAATTCATTTAATTATTCATTTACTTATTTGTTTATTCATTCAGTTGTGTATTTACATTTTTATTAATCTATTGGTGTATTCATTTTGACAAGGTCGACATCCATGTTCCTCATTCACAACAAATCTTGTATCCATAGATGTTTGTTATACCCCCCCCCCCTTTCAAACTTACATGCCATATCCTTGTGGAAAGGATGTTTTGAGTAGTTGAAAAAGCTATTTTAGACAAATGCGCGGTGTTGCGAAAATTGGTAGCCAATGCTACCCTCTCGCTCAAATTTGGAAGAGAAGAAATCAATTAATACGTGGTTAAAGGTGAAATCCATGATGTAAAGGTGTCGTTTTAAAGGGTAAGGTGGATGACCGATTGGACTGTGATACAATAGCAGTGCGCTAAACACAAACCCTGTAAACTGTACAGAACGCAAAGTTCCTACGTCGATTGCCTTTATTGGTTTCTTCGTCCTTACAGGGACCACACCCCAAAAATAAACACAAAAGTCTTTTGGAATCTTACCCCGGCGGAATGTTCCACATTCCCCCATTTCCCTTGATAGAATACGTTGTGAGTATATGGTTAATGTTAGGGTTAAGGTTAGGGTTAGGGCTAAGGATAGGCGTTAAGCCAAAGCGTTGTGACTGTGTTACCGCACATATTACGTGATGATGATAATGATTCATGAGTTTGTATGGCGCCATATATCTGTTGTAGAAACATTCAAAGGCGCAGAGCGCTTTTCCATTATGACATATTTGACATCCATTTGTATTGAGATATCCTGCAAAAGCTGGTAGAGCAAATCAAGAAAGATATTTGAAACAGTTTCTGTCGTGATCGATGATGAAACTGTGTAAGAGTTTTTTAAAAAATAGACTGCTCATTGCCCGCTTATGAAGAAATGAGTGGGGAATGATTGTGAGCAGTCTAGTCAGGTGTTTGAGTGGATTGTCTTATTTGTCACCCTTTAAAATGTCAGCAATCGACAGTATCAATGTTGATAAACCAAATATTTTTGTAAAAAATAGCTTGAGGTGGTACCATATACTGTTGAAAGAGTTCTTGACTTTGTTTATTCATCGTGCTGTGAGCTCTCGAAGACGGGCGTATGGTTATTATATGCTCTGACAAAATATTGACGTGTGTGTGTGTGTCTGTGTGCATGTGTGTGTTTTTATGTGTATGTGTGTTCTTTTATAGAAAAGTATGAATATCCGTTGGCCTAAACCTGTCCTTCTTTACATAAAATCAACGTTTACTAATATTTTTTTTTTGGGGGGGGGGGAACTGTAGATCGATATCATAAGTTCCTTATCATCGTTCGCACACATTGTTTCAATAAGAAGGAATGGGATGATTGTAACAGATTGTTCAGCGTGTAGGCATTCTCTTCTCTTTTTTCCTTCTTTCCATTCATTCTGTCAAGTCGTGTCATGTTGTTGTTGTGTGTCTCCTGTTTTGTTCCGTCTTGTCTTAAATCATATTTGTGCTAAGCATTTGCAAATAAATATTTCATAAGATTTTCCTTTGAGTAGTTCATAATATACAAGCTTGCTTTTTAGTGGACCTCTCAATTCTTTTTTTTCTCAACTGAAACATATAACTTTGTATTTTTTTTTGCCAGTATGAATGCATATATATCTTTATTTGTATCATTTATCCTTTGCAAAGTTAAATGTATACGTTTGTGACATAATTCCTGATTTATTCTGTGTTGTGCTCTGTTGGAAAAAAAAGAAGAATTAAGATAAATGAATTGAAATGAAATTGAATTGATTTAATGCATACTGAAATAATTTCGATGTCTTTTCCATAATTTGTTGTCCTCTTCCTAATCACATATACCACGGGTTAAAAAAAAAGAAAAGAGAAAAAAACAACATGCTCGTGTATGAGCCTCAGACAAAAACAACTACAAACAATATAGATTCCAGCAAAACATACCTTGACAGAGAAACTGTTGTGCTGGATTAAATAAATAAAAGAAGAACAGGAAAATCCTCATACATAGACCCAAACACAGACAAACGAAAAAGAAAGGACCGCAAACAAACAAACGAAAATAGAAACATAGGGATGCCTAGGTGCCTATATTATGACATGCAATAGTATAGGACAAATTAAGATGTGCTCAAGAATTAATCGTAACAGTGAGTGTTAATGTACTTTCAGTCATAATGTAGGTATGATTCCATCGCAGAGAATGACATAAAAAAAAATACATGTGAGAACATTTTCCTCTATACTTCCCCTTTACCACGACCCCTCCCCCCCCCCCCCCAACACACACACACACCGTCAAATGGACATCCCGTCACCGTAGATGGCAGCATATGAGACAAAAGAAAATCTGTTTTAATCGTACGTAAGAATGCTTTTCGTTTGCAATGCGTCGAAGTGCTGATGGTGTTCCAAGGGAGGCCAAGGCGACATTTTGAAACGTTACGTACGTGATGAAATGTTTGCATATCCGTGCTGTCTTGGTGTATACCAGGGAGACCACCTCCCTGGTGATACTGTGCGGCAGAGCTTTAATTCGGGGAATAATACGTTTGCTTCACAATTTGGCGGTGGTGCCTTTGAAGAATGTACTTTATAGCATGATGGCCTTGATAAAACTGATGACACACAATAACATCGGACTTTGGGACTTGCTGAAAGAATCGTTACTTCAAAATGCTGAAAGAAAAGAGAGATATCAATCATGAACAAGACACACGTTCTTCCAGAAAAAGATGAATCGGTTCGGAAAAATCATATTAGATCAAACATTATTTTCAGTCACGGGACATGTGTGTGTACAGGGGTATAGGTATGATAAATACCTAGAATGGGATATCAAGGTGCCTGACTCGGTTAACGATGTAAAGGGATGTGTCTCAGGTGATGTTGTTTGTTGTTTGTTTGTTTGTTTGTTTAATTTTTCCATTCGAGAAGATGGCTAGATAGCCCATATTCCGCAGCACAATCTGGTTTTCCATGGGGTCTAGTTTGATGTGAGGCGAGACCACCTCACCGGGTTATCCGATGCACCCTGAGCTTTTTGCGATGAATGGATGAAGCGGGATGTTTTACGTGCATGAGTTGTGACTCTCTCACACAATATTTAGTAACCTCCATTAAATGTCCTATCCGAGGGACAGAGTGTATTGCCTCTTACTATAGAGGGGACGGTATAATTACACACAACATTACTCAGATAGACTCGTGAATCTAACCCGGGTCCTTTGGATCTGGAGGCAGACGCACTACCGACTGAGCCAAATCACCGCCCTGTTCGTTATTCCGAAGGGTCATTATTCCGAAAATGAAATAAATGATTCTGAAACACACGAATTCCGTACACCCAGATGGCGAAAACAGAATATGGTTCGTTGACCTGAACATCTTTTGCGTTATTCCAAAGGTTCGTTAATCTGAAGGTTCGTTAATTCCAAAATGAAAAGGGGTTCATTATTCCAAAGGTTCGTAAATCCGAAAATGAAAAGAACGTAGGCCTACGTATTGACGAACCTTGGAATAATAAACCTTATTTCATTTTCTGATAAACGAACCTTCGGATTTAAAAACCTTCACTTTCGGGGAACCTTCGGAATAACGAACCTCTGGGGGGCATTTCATGAAGGAACTTGTCGGATAAAATGTCCGACAAGTCAATCATATCCGACAAGTTTTGAGAAATCAGCCAATCAGACGAAAGAATTTCTCAAAACTTGTCGGATATAACTGACTTGTCAGATATTTTATCCGACAAGTTCCTTCATGAAATGCCCCCCTGGAATAACCAAAAAGTAACCCTTTTGTCCTTAAAAACAAAACAGGAGAGGGCGCTTTCACCAGCGCGTGTTTCTTGCAAGAGGGAAGATTACGTCTACAAACATATAATAATTCCGCAGGCGCACTGGAAGAACTTGCCCTTCTGCTGGCGACAGACCTCGAAAGGAGGCGTCACTCTGCTCTTACTACACGGAGACGTCTGGGGTGCGAGCTTTGCTGTCACGTGCTTGCGTACAAGATAAGCCATTTCTATTTTCCATTTCAACATCAACACGACGTATAACATGTGGTGACACGATTTAAGACGTTCAGTACATTACATTCCATGTGACCCTCATTCAGATCACTACGCAGTCTAGGAGAAAGAAAATTATCATGAACATATCCACCGTTTTCATTCTATGTTTTTTTTTTTTTCACCGCAGGTCTACCTTTCCTCTTAAATTCATCGCCTACCTACGCATATCCTCTTCTAATTGCCTTGGCATCTTAGTTTATTTCTGATCTCTGAGATTTTCCTGATTTTCCCTTTGTTTACAGTTTCTGACGAAATATAACATCACATGTTAGCAGACCTATAGTGCAATAAAACAGCAAACAGTGATGCCTCAAAACTACACTGGTCATGCTCACCAGGGTTTTTTTTTTCTTTTGTGTGTTTGTTCGTTTATTCTTGACGCAATAGTTCAGCATAACTCTGCAGTATAAGTCGTCAGGCGTACGTGTTCCCTTAACATAAAAATGAAATGTCAACGCTGCCGTAAAAAGTTGGGTGAGACGGGGGGGGGGGGGGGGCAGGGTGTACCAGAGAGGCTCCATTCCCCCCCCCCCCCCCCTCGAAATGACAAATGGTTTAAATATTTATATGTGTATATGCTCCATAATGTTACTTTTTTGGTAAAGTAAATAGATGTGACGACGTCAGAGTTTGTGGCATTCGAGACATGGGGAGTTCCTTTACACACTAACTTCCCGTCTACGGCCTTGCACCCTAAATACACGGTGTGAGTGCAATGCATATCATCAAACACTGAAAAATGAGTGCGCATCACGGAAAGAGAATTAGATGCAGGTAGCCTAATAAAGTATGCATTAATGGGAGATGGTCTCGGAGATGTGGTGATACGTCGAAAGGGGCTGTGAGTCCAGAGTTCACTCTATCATGGACGTATAAGGAGACGTGTCCAAACAATGTCTGGATAACGAGGACTAACCATCATTATTAGGATGCCTGTTGGTATCAGTCGCCAAGCCTGATCAAACACCGACACACTAACGGCGGGATTCGTGATCGAACGGAACGGTTTCCATGTGTATGCATCGATCAGTGAGGATCAAAAACGTCCCGTAGTGATCGCTGGCCAAAAAGTCCGGTCTCTTCGACTTCACTTTCACGTATAGTGTAGCGGTGGCATCGAGGTATGTAGGCCTACATAATTATTACTGAAAGGTTGAAATTATCTTAATATTTTCCGCTATCTGATTACAAATACGAGAGGACGCATATCGTCGGCCCTATTTCAGTGCAAAAGCAACGTTTAGTAGACATTTTTAATTAAATCGTGCTAGTGTCGATGCTGTTGTAAATGTTGCATGCTCCTTTTAAATTATCTTAACAAATTGAACAACTTCGAAGGTATGATGCTAAAACTCATTGTTCTAATGATACTACTGTACGGAGACCTTAGTGGTCTGCTTCTGTGTGACGAGTATACTGAATAGTCCTACTGCTCAATACGCTTTAAGTCAACATGTAAACCTCAAAGTTATGAGTGTTTGCTTAACATTTTTATGTTACTTGCTCTGACAACATGCAAGATTCGTGGGTGGGGAGGTGTTGAGAGCCAAAACAAAAAACAAAGAAAAAAACTAGTCGTTTTATCCTGTATTTCTATAGTCATAGATCGTCCTGTCTCATACACAAGTTTGTTTTCGAGTTTTGAATCCGTACATCAATTTCAGACACGTTGTTTGTTGGCTTGTAATAAAGACCAGTTGCTGGATTCTGCTCTAACTCAGGAATATCTGTCTGGAGAAAATTAGGCTTAAAATACATTCATATACGTGAGATTGATCAAGCTGATACTCCTGAAGAGTCTCGAAATATTTTAATTAAAAAACAACAACCTTATTCTTGAATTGTATTGTATTATATTGTATTATATTGTATTGTATTTCATTCTTTCGGTGCTATCAGGTCAACTCTAAGTTCTACTTAAAATGTTTCAAATCATGAATTATAAGGTTTGGCCAATTATGTGGAAAAAGTGAGATACAAAAAAAAATACACAGATGGAATTGTATTGTAGATGTGAATTTTACATCAGACAATGTCAGATGTCAGAAAATACAATTTACAGCAGTCACAGTGGTTATGCGGGTTGACTGGAAATTTCCAAGTGAAGCCCTATGTCAGTTGATCCAAACAAAGTGTAATGATAGCATTGATCGACTTTCGGATAGACGCGATAAACAGTTGTTATGCATTATGTATAAGATTGTGAACGAAAACATGCCTTCACATACAAATGAATTATTTATGTACAGACAATATTTGTATGGTTTGAGGAAGACAACCCTCCAGCTAGATGTACCCAAACCAACCACAAATTTAAAAAAAAAACGCAGTTTTTCATATCGCGGTGCCCTAATGTGGAATAGTTTGCCAAGCGGCGTTAAACAAAGTGCTTCTTTAGCTGCATTCAAAAGTGCAATAGATACGTTTTATACAAAGGTAGGATTTTTAAGATAATTGCTTGCAGTTTTATAATGTGTGTGTGTGTGTGTGTGTATTAAGTCTATATGTTTGAATGGTCCTACTTTATTTTTTTTCTTTTACTTTTCCTTTCTTTTTCATTTATCACATGTGTGTGTATATATATGCATATTCAAATTCATGAAATTCATGAAATTCATGAAATTCTTCGACGGAAGAATTTCATGAATTTGAATAACAAAGCAGTACCCGCTGCATGCTATAAGGATTAGAGCCAACACTTACTGTCGGGCGAAAGCTCGGTGGTCTAGTGGAGATGACGCCTGTTCGGTGATCAGGAGGTCGTAGGTTCGAATCCTGCTCGAGTATGTACGCCCATGATTTTTTATCATGGCTACTACTAAAACACTGATCAATTCAGTGCTTATTTACGTCGATGTAGGGCAATTTGTCAATCAGTTGCAATATATGCATATTTTTCTTCTTGTAATGCGTAAGTAATTTTATGGAATTATTTCAGTATGAATTGCAGTATTCTTTAAATATGTCGTTGATTTTACAGTAAACAAAATTGTGTTTGTTTTTATCTCTCATGTTTTGTATACTATAAGTATAAAATGTTGTATTATGTTACTTTGATCTGTTTTTACCTCCTCACGGACTCACTGAAGAACAGCCATTGGCTGAAGTGAGTGACCGTGTCGAAATAGAATAAACTGAAACTGAAAGTGAAACTGAGATAGAATCGTATCTTCGAAATATCGGCTGACATTGGCACACCAGAAAACACATTTTCGGACGAACACAAATGCACATTCTGATCGTCTGTGCGATTGAAAATAGCTCGTGATATTATGTAACCAGAAGTTAATGGGCAACTCTAGCTCGATAAACAATATGTGGTGAGACACTCGGAGATTTAACAAGGTCAGCAAGGGGCGTTTCTGTTGACAAATCCTCGTTTCAGGGGGATAGCTATAGATTAGCTAGAGGGTTCTGGAACATATAGTGAGATACATACATACATACATACATACATACATACATATACATACATACATACATACTACCACCACTATTACTACTGCTGCTACTACTACCACTACTACTACTACTACTACTACTACTACTAATGATAATGATGATAACAATATCATTATTATCATCATTATAATTGTAATTATAACAATAATAACAAAGGACATTCACATTGCTCACCTTCTATGATAACATATTCCACTGTGCATTATACAAAATAAAAGTTATGACATACATTGGGTAGTAGAAGGCTTAACGGTGCACCATGCATTCTTTCTTGGGTATGTATGTGGCCCTGAAAAGGGCCTACCCACTCCCGACGTTTCGGCAAGCATGTTCTTGCTGTTCTCAAGAGAATGAGTAATTGGAGGGAAAATCTGGCTTTAAATACGCATTCTTTTGAATTTTCAGGGCCACATATTACATAGGCTACCCAAGAATGAATACGTCGTGCACAGTTAAGCCTTCTACCATCTACTCTGTTCTACCGTCACGGAAGACTTCAAAGATTTCATTATGTCATACATATTTTAAACTTATGTAGCATTTTCAAAAAGATGAGTTTTTAACAGAGGGAGATTGTTCCATACAATTTGGGAGCAGCATGCGTGAATGCCCTGCATGTCATCAAGGGTAGTTTTTGATTTCCCTGAAGCATACTTCAACAGTGTCTGATTTTGATAACTTCAGAGATGGTTAAACGTTTGAGATGATGACTTCACTTCTACAAGTACTTTCCTGGGCTGTTACGAATTGATGAAACAATATGATTTGTGCAATTTATGATTGTTTTTTTTTTTTACCCTTTTGTTGAATAGAGATACACGAAAGATGATGAAATTCAATTATCTGTACACTGGTACTATGCCATGAATTATATACATAATATATGTATATATATATACATATATCTGTGTGTGTGTGTCTGTCTGTCTGTCTGTCTGTCTGTGTCTGTGTGTCTGTGTCTGTGCGTGTGCGCGCAGTGTATGTGTGTGAGTGTGTGTGTGTGTGTGTGTGTGTGTGTGTGTGTGTGTGTGTGTGTGTAGATAAAAATTATGCTAACATTAGCACTATACATAATGTTTAAAATGTCTCGCTTTCTCCTTCAAACACAGATATAGATTCACATAACCTTACGGACAGTTTTTGATCGGTTTTCAGATTTATTTATTTTTTTCTTTTACTTCGTGCCTGGCAACAGGCATTTCTGTCAAAGATGACAACTTGCCAGGATCAGCTACGTGGGTTTGTGCTGAAGGCGCTTCTCGTCATGGTGATTCTTAGCACCGCGGGAGCCGCGCCGGACCCAAGCGTCTGCATCCCGAAGCCACCCACTGGGGAAGGGCCGCCCTTGCCGAAGCTTCCAAGCCAGTACACATTGAGAATCGAGGGTAGGTCAAGCTGGTTACTTGTTTCCAGTAGCACCACATAGCTCTGTGCATTCTTCCCTTTGGTATCATGCAGATGTTATTGTTGGTTAAAGTGATTGTTTGATAAAGTGACAAAGACACCGACACATATCAAATGCGAACATTTAATGCACATGAATGTAACCACTTTATACATACGCTATAGTCTGTAATTTTAGTTTGGATCTGTGAATTACTTTGTCCTTATCACGCCTTTCTCTGTGTGTTTTTTTTTTCTCAAAATAATGATAAGCTAAATTTGTTGTCCACAGGGAATATCGTAACGAAGAACTATTCCTTGGAGATGCAGGAGTACTACGATGAGCCGGGAAATAGGGGTGCTGCTGACACCCTCTCACGAGGTTTTGAATCTCACACCTCGTATGACTATAAAACTGGACAGTCTATCACGACGTTTGGTAATACTTTTCTTTGTCTTTATCAAAATGTTGTACTTACATGTATGTTGTTTACTGTTTTACGTTGCCAAACAGTTCAAGGTCGAAATCTCTTGCCTGTGATGACTTGCTTGTGTTGTTCTATTTTATTTTTTTTCTTCAAATTTCTACATTGTCATTATTTTGATATAATCACATTATAGTACTCTCTTCAAAATAATGTGGGAAGGAAAAATAAATTTTGCAAAGTTATAAAGATGTATACGTAAATTACTACTTCAATGGATTATCAAGAAGAAAGGCACAGATGCTATAATAATCAATGTGATATCACGAAGTGTATTGACATGTTCTAATGATGTTTTTATTTCTGAGTACATGTGTATCTCCCCAAATAAAGACGTATCTTGCCTCTCAGTGCATAAAGGGGAATTAATCCCCATTACCCACAGCTGGTTTGTTGTCATAAGTCTGGAATTGAGATTCATACAATTTGCTGGGGCATGCGTCCCACGAGCTGGACTCCCACGAGCCATACGGCCCATGAGCTAGACACTATAAGGGAAACAGGCCCATAGATCAAGACACTATGTGTTCAGCTCGTAACTACCGTGCAGCTCGTGGGCTAAATTAAATGTGATGTCGACTTCATGGACCTTGTTCATGTTTAGCTCGTGGGCTGTACGACTCCTGAGTTGCATGACTCGTGGGCAGTGTGACCCGTGGGCTGTTTGACTCGTGGGCCGTATGACTCGTGGATGTGTAGCTCGTGACATGCACCCGATTTTCTCTGATATAAATGATGGCACCCGGGAAGGTCCATTCTATCTAAAGGGTGTGTCTGTTTTTCTCGCCTCAGGTCATCGATGCGCTGTTGCCAATATGTCAACCACACCATTCAATATGTACGGATTCAAGCTCGAGGATGGTTCTCCTCATATTGGTGGCGTGAATGATGTATTCGTGTTCGGAGGAAAGGTGAGTCGAGACAAGGGGCCAGTTAACTTTATCATTCGTCGTTGCACGCATTTATACAGCATTATGGGCAGGCGAGTAGGAAAAAAACATACACACGAACGTCTGGCTCTCTGGAAAAAAAAATAAAGCTCAAAACAAACTTCTATAAAAAAAGAAGAAGATAGTTCCACCCGTAGCAGGGGGAGGGGGAGGGGGGTAGTGAAGGGGAGGGGAGGGGAAGAGTTTATATAGGCCAATTAATCTATTATCCTCTGATAAGTTCAATACTTGAGTTTGAGAAGCTTGTAGATATATCACATAGAAAGGTACATTTTTTCTGAATTCTAGTTACACTGCAACTCTTCAGCTGGTGTCGGCTGTATCAAGAACTTAGGATGTCATGAGCCAATGCCGGTGATATACTCGAACCGTGAAATATCATCTCTTCCATCCATCATACATTTAATGTCATATGAATAGGCCCTATGTAAATGAAGAGAGCGCTTTCAAAATATAGTTCTCATTTATTATTTTTTTAACATTAATCTTCTTTCCCCATTCCAAGTACAATGAAACTTACATCGGACAGGAGTATGTGCGTGGCATCTTGACCAATCACTGGCAGAATTGTATGTACATCGAGAGCGCGAATCAGACTTATTTGCTGGACTACTACTTCACTCTTCCCGGCCAACACACAGCGGGTGGCGGCGAGCAGATTCCAGTGCGAGCTACCATCAACGGAACGGGTGAGGCGATATTATGATAAGCATAACTGACCCACTGTCGCCATAGGCGATCATAGTATGGGTGGCCGTTTCAACCTTATTATATTTCCAACAATTCGTAAAGAAAAATAGAATTTTGATTTTCACAAATTATAAGTTTTTCGTATCGAGAAAATGCTGCTAACAAACTAAAGGATCGCCTAGAGTATATTTGAACTATTCGTGCACGCCACTTAAGTTCCCCCCCCCCCACGATATCGAGTAATGAATGCATGAAATATCAAGTACTTTGTAAAAAAACAAACAATCAATTATTTGAAATCTCGATTCACATTCAATCTGGCCCATCAAGTCATTTTATATATGTATATAGTATTCGTGTCAAATCATGCAATTTTTGTGATCCACGTAATACCCCAATAAATATCACTCTTCTATACCTATAATGTGTCGACCGAGCTAATCCCCTGGGTTTGCATGTTGAGAACCGCATCGGTAATAACACAAAGTCATGCATTCTTCGCTACCATAGTCTTGTTTGAGCGCAACTTGGATTCTATTTGTACTTTTTGTGGTGAATTAGCCTGTGACCCTGGGAAATATTGTCAGATTATGATCTTAGATGGAGTAATAACCTCCCAAAACAAAAACAAAAACAAAAACAAAACAAACAACAAAACACACTCAGAAAACAAACGAAGGTTTAAAATATCAATCATACGATCGTGGAAAACGCATCGCAAAGGTGCTTGGGAAAAATGGCTGCTCAAGATATTTTGGATCTGGATCTAGATAGTCACTTTTGCTACCCATTAGAGTTGTCGATCACAGATCGCTAAATTTGTCCTCATCACCCTCCTCTCTTTGATCAGAAATGACAAATAAATTTCGTCAAGCAGCATAGATAGTAACTACATATTAAAAATCATGCTTAGGGAATTTACAGATTGTACGGACAAGAGACAAGTATCCATGTTAATATCTACCTGAGATATTAGCATGGAGTATTGGATCAATTCAATGAGTATTTCTTTACGATAAGGCGCACAGAACGACTTTAATACTCTTTGGTACACTAATCGCTAACTCGTCTTGGCTGATCTTTGCAGCTCAAACTTATGTACCGACTCCAAGTGGTGATTTCATCCCAATCAACGAGTGGCACAGCTTCTATCACGTCTACGAATTCTTCGAAGTCATTCCCGGTCCGGTGGAGGACGAACGCGCCTTTGAGGTAACTATGATGATGATGATAATGATTGTACACTTGAATATGCTATTATTATAATAATGGTGATGATAATTATCATTATTATCATCAAAATTGTTATCATCATCGTCAATATCTATAACCCTTTCACAGGTTCCTTTTATCAATAATGGTGTAATATAACATACCAAATAACAGAAATCCGTATTGACATACCGCAGTCAGATTGAAATAAAACAAAACAAAGTAACACAGAGTTACACATATGACAAAAAACAAATCATTATATTGCGAGATTCTGAAGAAACTGGCTTTTTTATCATGTGACAAAATTATTATCTTTTTAGACATATCCACAATCAAATTGAAGTCATGATGTGAGATCGTGTGAACTGTGATGGTGAAGGAGCAAAAATCTAGGGAAACGCTAACTGCCAATTCTTGAGTTGGACCGTTAAAGCTGCTGCTGAGTTCAGAGTAATAAATACGAACGTGATCCCATGATTGAATCTGACTTTATTTGGTTTCCGTCAGCCACCTCTTGGATATGTCTGTGAGAACCGAATCAGCGAACAGCCGTACCCCGACATGTTTGCCAACTTGGAAGCATTTTCCATAGGCGTGGAGGTCGCTATACCGCTTGCTCAGCGAATCTACACTTTGTATGTAAGAAAACGGTTCTGTTTATTCATTTACATATTATTGTTTGTACCCAACACCAACATGAAATTTTACATGCAATCATTTATATTTCGTACTCCCCGAGTCAATTAAGTAATTCCATCATGAAGGAATTTTCATCTAGGCACACAGTTGTACGACTCTGATGAGCCATACGTGTGTGCACCACGTGTATTCAAATCAAACAAGAGACGGATGATGACCAATAAATGATATCCCCCGAGTATTTCAGAAAATACGAGTTTTACTGTGAGAGATACCTGTGGTATGATTAATATACACCATTGCTCCGTTCACATGGTTTTTGATGTTTATATTCGATGACAGGAATACTACAACTACCCAGGAAACATCGTGGCCTACCAATATCAACCTTGGGGATTGACAGAGCCACAGGATCCCATCAAGGAGGTACATGACTACAACCTCGGTAAGTCACGAATCTTGCGTCACTTTGCTTGCAGCTACCATTTAAGACCTCCAAAGCTGCCAGTTGTGTCGCTGCAAGCTTTCCACATCTAAATGATTCTTCCGTCAACATGTTGAAAGATGCGCTCTAGGGTGAAAGTTAAATCATCATCAACACAAACACGCACAGACACACTGTCCACACCTGGACAAACACTTAGATAAAAGAAAATTAGGACTTTCATGTAGTTCCTCCAGTTTGACTCATTTCAGTTCAATTTTTTGTTGAAAAGGGCATGAATAATGATATAAAGTGAAATGAAATGAAACATTATAAAGATGTAAAGATATACAGCAAAACACCACATTTTTCGTTTTTTTTTTCTCTATGCGGTCACCATCCAAATCAAATTCCGTTTGAGATGCAATTTCCCCCTTTTCTGTTTCTGCATTGTCTTTGAAATACAGGTCTAAGTTTCAAAATTGACCTCGTGAAATCAGCCTGCACAATCGGCCCGATTCCGACTTACTCGGGCGAAGCAGGCTCGTCGGATGACGAGCACGTGTACTTGCGTTCCATCTCCAGTTTCTTACAACTTGGCAAGGTTAACTGGGTGTATGAAGGCAAGGTACGCGTATATACGTCAGTGCTCAATATTTACTGTTTTCTCTGTTGGTTTGGTCTGGGCCACTAAAATATTAATGAGGTATTAAGTGCGTAAATTATCTTATTGCGTAGATGGATTTGTAGCACGGGTTCTTCAAGAACGCTACTCTTGAAAGCAAGAGATTATAAGCAGAGGGGTGAATATTTGGGGTATATCTTCAGAGTTCTTATGAGTTACATTGTAGAGGGAGACAAGTTGAAGAAAACTCATACCCCACAACGCTACTCATGTTTCCAACTCACAATAAAGGTAAAACATTCAAAAGATTTCTCTACCAATAGAGAATTTTTTACCTAAATGTAAGAAGAGGTCAACTTGTCCCTTTGCTGTGCAGGGTATCCAGTAATGATTATTATTTCATATAATATACATAAAAAGAAAATAGGTATAGACAATACACTACACATGACGGAACTTACTGCGCATAAATAGAGATAGACGTAAAGTCTATGTTTGGGTACGAAAGAAAACATAAAGTGTTTAGTTACGTATAAACATGCTAGTTTGACTTCAACTCCCAATGGACCCTTGGTGCCTTGGGGTTATACGGGGTATTGTTCGAAATATGAATAAAATCATAAACACGAGGAAGTACGGCAATCATATAGGTGCATTACACTGTTATTGTATTGCAGTCATATTTCCATTAGTGTTTATGTCCACATGTCAATGGTCCAATATTCCAAATTATCCTAAAATACTATCACGTATTTTATCCCGCTCTTTATTTCATGTTTGATGCAGTCAACATACCGGCAGATTCCAGTGGAATCATGGATCGCGCGAATGTACAACTACCCGGTGGCACCGGGAGTAGAATCTAATGTGACTTTCGAGTACTTCTTTGCAAACGTGAGTGAACAGGCATATAGGCCTACTCAGTATACATTGCTGAATCATTTGTCTTTTTTTTTTCTATTCTACTTTAAACTACAAGTACTTGCCTTCTACAAAGAATTCATTATATAACCAGATAACGGTTTTGAAAATCCCCTGTAATCAAATGTCTTATTGTGATAAATTTGGCGGAGTTTATTTTGTTATTTGTGTAAAAGAGTATCACTCATTACTTAGAATTTTGCAAGTAATATGCGCAACAATTCAGAGGTAAATATAGGTATACATTTAAAAACATGTGGAGTTTACCTATCACTTTGAACACATTCAACCTTTAACTGAAGTTCTCTAGAATGCACCTGTAGAAAATAGGCGGATTTCCTATTTGATATAGCACTCTCGTATTGGTGTCAAAATTACAAATGAACTTTCCCTTGAACATTTGTTTGCTCCGACCTCTTTACGATATTATGCTTTTTGATTATTCCCCCGAGGCACATTGAAAAAAAAGAGGAAAATATCAAGACATAGTGTAGTCTATTGTCATGAGCATGCTTTTGAATCAATAATAGATGTGCTACTCGTATGAATGCTACATTCTAATGCGTTTGATTATTCTCCCTTCTGTGACGTAATTAGGAAAGTTGGAGTTCGGAAGCCGCGCTGCACCATGCTGTCAATGAAATTCCCATCGCTCTTGACGTGTCAGTTTCTACAAGGGTAAGACAATTCAATCATGTAGATAATAATTCATTTCCTCCACAAAGGATTCATCATCCCTTTGTTATCTACGAAGATTAAACAAGCTTTATCATCATTAGTTAGGGTCTACATTCCTAATACTGTATCTGATATTATTTGATTCACACATGTGCCTCATGTTATATCAGTATGATTGTTCATGCAATGTACTAATTGTTTGGAATTTCGTTTTGTCTTTATTTTTTTCGATGTACTCACTGTGCTGCACAAATAAATGAATGCTTAAATATATGCATGGATAAATGGACAAAGTAAACGTATACCAACCATTTGTTGTGTGTTTTTTTTTTAGTAACAATGGTTCCTTTGATTTTTGTCATATTCTTTTTTTTTCCCTGAGGGGACTGCGATATACAAGTTAAGCTTTTCAGCAGTTGTCCCCCTTTCCAACAGCCTTCCCAATTATCCCCATTGTTTGACACAATGTTAACTGATTCCATTTGACTTAGTTTAAAGTTTGCTACGTTTGTCATGTAGAAATTCATTCATTGATGTAAATATTTGAATTATTTTGTGTTCATGATAATCAAATTGTGTCAATGAATGTATACAAATTAGTTAGAAATGAAAAATAGAAAAAAAGAAATCTAATGAAAATGAAAAAAACAACAACAAATGGTATTATAATTTGTCATTTGTGTGCAGGACAATATACCGGCATACACGAACTACATCGCGTCACAGAATTTCTTCGCGTTCAATATGGGGGCCTTTAATCCGTATATGCACGACGTCAGTATGTGCTATGACTCATCCGACAGCAAAGAACTAGCCGTCAATATGAAAGACAAATGTGAGTTTGGTTTGGTGTGAGTTAAAGATGACTTGTCGGTGGATGTCTCCACTTTGCCCAATTCATCATGTACTAGTAGTTATAAAGCCACTAATACTAAACAGGCAGTTTACCTCATTGTTATGTCAAGTATTATGTCCATTTCTTTGATAAACGCATTCTAGCTTTACTCGGCTTGGGTAATTTCTGACTTTGAGGGTGGAAAGCTATTACAGCACTCTTTAACACTAAAGAGAGGAAGGCTAAAAGCTTTGGGAGATCGTCGAGAGTAAAAAAAAGAGAAGATGTTGTTCTCGAGTGGGAGTTCTATCCGGACTGGATGTCAAATCAAATCCATTTACAGAGTTCTAGTCAATACGAATCAGGTTCCAACAGTTGTGTTTTCTTCTTTTCCATTGTTCATAATTATCAGTTTACTTGCTTTATTTCTTTTAGACGTTGTATTGAATGCATTAGACTTCTAAAATATAGTAACTTAGATATTTCTCCCACTCTATCTATTCTCTTTTTTTCTCTTCTTCTCCTTTGTGTAGTCCTTTATGATCAGTACGTCCAAAATAGTTCCAACTCATTCTATTTTGGCGTGGTGAACAGTCTCGCTAGGGCAGCCAATGTCACGTCAAGTAGGATCACAAATCCGCTGGTAAGTATTATCAGGAACGAAAATGAGCAAGTAAAGTATATTATATAGCAAGTCAAATACCGAACTCTAAATGGTACAGTCCAAGACAATGCCTGTCTCTCGTTTCATTCCTTCACTAACTTGTAGAAACTGTCATTTTGTTTGCCGTTATTTGCATTTGCAATACCGGTTTTACCTCTAATTTTCATGTGAAATATTGGTAATCAAAGTTCATGCAAAAGCTAGACTCTGATTTTGAGCTTGAATAAGATGGTTACAGATACATTACTTAGTGTATGTGCGATGAACTGGTAAATCACAAAGTAACGTCACCACAACCCCCCCCCCCCTCCCCCCACCACACACACACACTTCAATTCCATTTTCTCGATGTTCTGGTTGTAAATTCTGATTTGATATTTCCATATTGACCTTCAAGTCTCTCTTTCATCAAAATTATATCCAATAATATTTACATTCTTACAATATCCCGTGTTTGTTCCGCTTTGTCGTAGGCTGTGGAGGGAAGCGACGGGATTATGACAATCTACTTCCGGTTGCTGGGGATTCCTCCGGTAGAGGGCGACGTTCTGAATGTGACCCAGCAAATCACCCTCGAAGAATCGTATGCAAAACTGGAGACGGCCGTCAATACGGGTCTTATGATCACATTCCGTCATCAGACAGAGGTACAGTGATACGATAAATCAAATGAGGTCATTATTAATAGATCTGTCTAAGTGCAAGTCCTATTCATCTCACTGCCCTCGCAGTGGGCAAAATGACTTTAGCATCGACCTTAGCTCTTTCTATACATATTGAAGATAAAGGCCAGATTTTCAGTAGACCATCATTATTGGAAAAGCAAGGTGGCCTTGAGCTAATATTGATTAGTTACACCCGAAATGTGTGTACTGCTCATGACATAGACAGACGCAGAACTTTTAGTTTCTGCTGGCAGTGGGATTGATTTGAATTGATTTGATTTGAATTGTGCATTCTTTTTTCATTAAAATATAACGCAGAAAGACAATTGAATTAAATTATTGAGTAACATTGAATAGCAGAAATACATGGAAAGAGGTTAATGATTTATTTAAATCAACGGCACAGTTTTTTCTCAATAATACAAAATATATATACGATGTGGTCATCAACGTATTAAGAATGGTTTTTAAAAACAAAGATGTCACGGACCTACTGTTCAAAAGTCAAATTACGCAAATCCAAGTGTTATAGGAATGCAGGAGACCACACTGTATAATGCAGATGCTTGACAAGAATAATGGCCTCAGAAATATACATTATAACGCGATCATAGAGAATCAACTCACTACTCACTGATCAGATGCCGAGTGGGAAAACAAGTTTGATGTGGAGTGGTGCATAATAGAAACTGTAGAGAGCTTGTGTGTAACATAGCGAAGTGTTGTGTGTGTGTGTATTTAGGATGTATATTTCATGATTATGTTTGTTATAATACGAGCAAAGTTCGAGACCATTTCTTGAATACTGATAGTGAATATACTTAGATATAATTATTTTGTTTCACCAAGGGATCTACAAAAAATTTTGATTGAATGTCAAACGAATATTATCACATTTGCTTAAACTTAGCTACTGTCACTTTTTCTAATCTATGTATGCACTGTAAATTTTATCAGATGGTGAGTCTAGAGGTTGCAAGCAAAACTCTTCGTGCCGATTTCTACGAGACGTCCACCTCGTCCGGATATTCTGTGGGTGAGTTAAGCCGCACCATCTTTTGTTACAATGATGATGATGATGATGATTATGATAATTATATAATAATCATTGATATTACTATCATTATCATTATCATTATAAGAGTAACTTATAGTGCACTTATCTAGTTAATCTAATCTGTAGTGTGCTCATACATAACATATATGACGAAAAAAAAAAGAATCAAGAGCTTCTTCATTCCTTCATGTTTCCTTTATCATTATTTCAAATGTTTTCTTACCCAAGTGACATGACTCGGCGTAGATTATGCCCATATCAATGAACAATTGATGAGCAGGGCCTACTTAAATTCGACTCTATACGTACCTTTAATTACAATTGAACCTTGCGAGCGAAAAAAAAAAATCGGAAGTTGGTCGGTTTGCCCCTGTTAATGCCCTTCTTAAAATGATGTCTCTTCGGAATAATTGTTCATCCTCAAACTTCGTGGGTTCAAAATATATATTTGCGGGCGCCCCGATGAAGCAATAAGTAAATTATCTACAATGTATGTATAAACAATAATTTCTTGTAGATTCATACACACAAATAAAGGCCGTGTCACACCTTTCCGGGCAAGCCTTGCGTGCGACTTTTGCAGATCAATTTTTGCCACCCGGAGGTCCCCGTAGATGACCCGCAAATGACCCGCACATGACAGTACCTAGCACGTATCTCACCCGTAGTTAACCGGAGTTACGCACGCAGATCCTATTTACCCGTAACCAAAAGAGGCCCTGTCACACCTGTCCAGGGAAGCTACGCGGGCTAGTTGCGTGTGGGGATTTTCCAGCACGCAGGACAAGGATTTGGGCGAGTTAAGCGTGCTTCCTATGTGCTGGACCCGTGCTACGTACGTTATACTTACGTGCATTCCATGTGATCTACGTGTCAGGCGCATGGGTGGCGAGTGAGTGCTGACAACTTAGCGAAGGAATCCCTCTGAAGGAATTTGATGTGGCAGAACTCCCACAAAATGCCATTATCTTGGCCGCAGCCAGCTCTCAACTAACCAGCAGAAAGGCAGTAACTGACCCTCAGCTTGCACGCAGAATTGGCAGTTTCAACACCGTTCCTTGCCAGTGAAACACCCGTATTATGCTTGTAGAATGCCCGCAGATGACACGCTCTTCCGGCGCATAAGCAAATATCCACGGGCAACTTACGTACTTCAAGTGGGTCAACTGCTTGTGACTTGCGGCAGCTACGGGCATCCTACTGGTGTTCTGCGTGGACCTATGCGGGCAATCCCCGCGATTCACCCGGAAAAACTTTTGGTCATGTTCAATACTTTGCTGCGGGTAAATCGGACTTGCGGGCCAACTGCGGAGAGCTACGGGTAGCAAATATTTTTCCCTGAAAGTCAACCCGCAAAACTTTCCCCGATACGGTATGTTCCGGGTGAGTCGCGGCTGTTCTCGCAAACATTATTGTCCGCCCGCAGAAAATTCTCCTACGTGCTGGAAAGTCCCTTCTCGCAACAAGCCCGCGTAGCTTGCCCGGAAAGGTGTGACATGGCCTAAGTTTTTTTACGGTACGATGAGTATTTAATAAAATATAACATACAATATACACATTGTTTGCGTATTTTCATCATCTACTTTTTTTTTTTACGAAATTTCGTTATAACGAAAGAAAATGCCATTCCCGAGGATTTTGTTATAACGGGAGTGCACTGTAAAGCTTTAGATATGGCAGCTACTATAAACAACAAAGTATACACATTTGTTTTATTGCATTGTGTTTTCTTTGTCTTTCTTCTTCCCTTTTATTTTGTCCTTCTTTCAACCCCATCTCTCTTTCTCTCTCTCTCTCTCTCTCTCTCTCTCTTCATCCAATTTCCATTCCCCCTCTGTTTCTTGGACTGCATGCTTGTCTGTTTCACGCGCCGCAGGAGCTCTGGTGGGAATGGGAATTGGAATGTTTGTATGCGGTGCCCTCATCGTGGGAGCTGCATTTTTCGCGATGTCCCGGATGTCGAAGGGACCATTTTCTTACAAAACCCAGGAATAGAGAGGAAGATCGTCCATAGGAGGGGCAGTACGATGAAGCAAAAATTCGCCGCAGTGATGTTGCCATTTTGCGGATGCCTGCCAGGCTTAAATCGACAGATATATATATATTTTTCTTTGAAGAAATTACATTTTGTACGTGCATTATGATGACAGTTACATAATCATGACTAGATAACTTAAAGCACTGCAGTGAATTAAAGTGACAGGGATTTTCTCTTGCTGTCATCGGAAAGCCGATTTTGTGTTGTTGTTTTATGGTGAGGGCGTTTGTCAGATAGGTGCCTTATTTATTTATCTTTTTTTTTGAGGGGGAATGTACAAGGGGAAGCTGAGCTGTTTTGAAGTTCACGAAGAAATGAGGAGCTTGGATTAGAACGGTATGATAACATTATAATCATCTTAGAACATTGGAGTCCGTGTAAAACACACATACTATACACTGCTTGGAATCACTATTATGAAGACTATAGGTGTAGCAGAGATTATCTGCTCTTTTTCATTTAGTAAATTCTTTTTAAGTAGAATATATTTTGATACTTACACACAAACAAACGTACACACACACACACACACACACACACACACACACATATATATATATATATAGGACCTATATGTGTTTGTACACGTATACACATACATATTGAAAAAAAAAAAACTATTTTCAGAGAGGAAAAAAAAAGCATTCATTATACTTCATCTATATAGCCAGAGCGCCGATTTTAATCAGGATAACTTAGGATCCGAAGCGAATGTTTCTGACAAAGTTTTGCTAACCGCATTGCACAGTCGTTAGAAAGTAATTATTGTAGGAATAAGAAATTGTCTTGTGCCATGCATCTTAAAATGTGTGCTTGTTAGAAATGTATTGTTACAAAATGATATGCTGAGAAATAGGTTCTAGCATTCTTTATAGTTTTCTTTATACACATGTTTACTTTTGACTAAAACGGGAGGCAAATAAAGTGAAATGATGTATTCACAGATTCTGCGAATTATCAAGAGGCCTACATGGATTTTATTCTATACTTATCACGCGTTTTGATTGTGGACTATACACCAATTAGTTGGAAATCCTATCCAACTTTGACAATATTGTTTGTGACAGTATTCTGTCATCTATATCGAAGAACCATCAATGATAGCCAATTGAATTCGATGTGTTCTATCTTTTAAATGTGTAAAAATGAACGTAACAACAACAAGGAAACACTTGTTATAAAAACGGATCTGATCCAATAGATGCATTTTTGGTGTTATTGTCAGCTGGTGATATGCATTTCAATTTCATTCTTTTGAATCAGAGAGAAACGGAAATACACATAACTGGTGCCGAAATCAACTAAGCAGTCTATACTTTTATCGAGAGGTGTATGAAGTACCAGAAGTATGGAAACTGAATGAAATGAAGCAGATTAAAAAAAGCTACATTTTAAACTTTCAATTTGTCAGTGATTTTAGGTAATCAAATTATCTCACTCCCGTTTAGAAGAGTTTAACAATTTGTTCGAAGAGTTAAGCAACGAGTAAAATGAAGTCGAAACGAATAAAGAACAAGGTGTGTGTGCGTGTGTGTGTGTGTATGTGTATGTGTGTGTTTGTGCGTGCGTGTGTGAATGTGTGTGTGTGTATTTGTAAGCAGGCGTGCGTGGGAGAGGTATTGAGACGAATCATTAAATCAGGATTTTTCTATCTTTATGGTGTAGTTGTGTGCTGTACCGCATTTAAGATTATCAAAATGGATGTTTTTAAAGAGACTTTACCTGAAGTATGTACATATAATGTATTCATGTGGATTCAGTAAGAAAAGCAGAATTAATCTTAGTACAGGGTGAATTTTTGAGAAAATTGGACAGTCAGTCCCAATTAATTACCAATCATTATTATTTTCCAAAGGGAAACAGTAACTATTAAGTCCTTGCCCTAGAGTGCGTGAGCTCACCTCAGTCAACATCATTCTTTTAGGAAAATAATCTGTGAGATGTTGACTTTGACAACTGGTTATGTATTCAACCACCAGATTATTGAAAATTGTACTTAGTCCACGAGCATTTAGTTGTTATAAATTATGCCAAGAATATATAATTATCTGCATTCATAAGAGTCGTATACTCAATTGTGCGAGTATTATAGGAGGGTTCTGCACAGTATCGGAAGAAGAAGAAGAAGACTTTTATTACATATCCCAGTGACACTAACAATAGCAATAAGAATAATGATGTTAATAACAATAATGATAATGATACTACTACTATTACTACTACTACTACTACTACTAATAATAATAATAATTATTATTATTATTATTATTATCATTATTATTAGTAGTATTATTGTTATTATTATTATTATTACTATTATTATTATCATTATTGTGACTATTATAACAAACAAACAAATAGAGTCTCATCACCGCAAAACGGCATTTATAGAAGTAGTTTACACCAAACGTAAACGTTTGACCACGTCATTCAAGCTCAAAGAGCATGTGGCAGTGCAGCAGACTGATGTATATGACGGAGAACTACTGTAGATTGTTGCTGAAAGTAACCTCCAAACCACGCAGCAGTCCTTTTCCGCTGACTTTTTCAGGCTCTGGTATATATGAATGAGTTGGACGTAAACTCCTTTCCACATCTAATATAAAGAAATGGAGGACACTTTTATCGTCTACTGTTATAGAACAATTTCTTCGCTCTTCGCTCTTCGCTCATAATTCTTAATTTTGCTTTGACGTGAAAGTTTGTCAAAATATCAACTTTAGCAGCATTTTCACGCTTTCCTGCTGTGTCTACTCGGTAATCACGGCACAGCTTTCTTGATTTCTTTAAAGATTCTCCGTCTTTTATTCTTTTTCTTATTTGATAGACGATTATCACATGTGAGTATAAAAGAAGAAAAAAAAAGGAGAGCTCGTCATTCTTCCACCTTCTTCCACCAATCTAGGAATGACGTATTTTTCCAAAGGTTGTTGAATCATTGACAAGGACAGGATTGGCGTCATTCGTTGGGCATATAAAATCTGATCGATCAGTACTGTAGAATGTAGACTGTGTGTAAATGGGTTGGGTGTTCATGAGAATATCTGATTGTTACCTGATATAAAAGAGGCTTGGCCGGGTCACAGATTATAGCTCAAGCGTTATGCAATTCGACGGGAGATCTACATTGAAGTCAAAGTATAGTCGCCCGCAATGTTATAATGTCCGAAGTTCGCTGGTATTTTGATTTGTTTTGGTTTCGATAAGAGGATTTGATCACACCGGGTTAATATTTGGCGATGAGTAAAGACACTAACGATAAGAAATGGTGCAAGTTGAGAACCCGTTGATCAGTTTAATGCGCTGTATTGGCTTGTTATTCCTCAACGTCTCAAATTTTTGGATGGATCTGTAACAAGATGCAACATGCAAAGCCACCGGCGGGATCTATCAGGCATCGTTAGTTCACTAATACTTGAATGGTTGCGCCTAAAATTGACGTCGGATCCGTCACCGAGAAGGCCGACCAAAGGCGACCCTAAGCGAAATCATCGCGGGGAAGAGGAGAAAGTAGAGGAACCGGCTTTTGGCCACACTTTCACAGAGAAGCAAATAACCCCGAAAGGTCGTGCATAGAAAACGAGGGAGAACAAAGTCCTGAAACAAAAAATAATTCCACAGGGAAATTTCTGTTGTGTTTGTTGCTGCAAACTAGAGACAGGTGAGCAATAGCTTTCAAAGTGTTATTCTATGTCGTATATAAAGTTTGTTGAATATTTTAGCAAACTCTTTCGTTCATGTTACGATTTCTGTATTTTTGCCTTTTCATCTTACTACAAAGAGGGCTTTCCCGTGATGCATATGCAAGGGGGTCATCGATAGAACAAACATCAAGTAAGCAAGTTGGTAATTCTAATCTGAAAATATTACACGCTTTCATTCTGCTCTCCGAAGTTGATGCGTTTTATATATGTCAACAAACATTCGGGAAGAGGGGAAAACATTTGCACGATTCAAACGAATGAGAAAAGACATCTTTATGCTTTGGATGCTATATACTGAACACCTTAACAGAAATGACAAAGCTCAGTGTTGATCGAATTTGAATTATTACAAACGTTGTACCCAAAAGACTGTTATAGCTTTCACGAACGTTCTCGATTCGAGTTTATCAAAATAGGAACTGGATAATGGAATCCCATTTTTTGTTGCTCATTTTTTTTTCATTTATAAATCATATACATTTCTAATCAGTTTCCCTTTGATTGTTTTCAATTAGAATAGCAAATAATGAGTTTAACTTTAGGAACTCGTAAGAGGAACACTGTTGGTAATTGAGCTTCCCTCCTCGTAACCCCCCCCCCCCCCAGAATATAAATCTCTAAGATCAAAGGACTGTTTGTAGAAAATAAGGCAAAATGCACTTTACTGTTCTGAAGTGGAACAAGTTGAAGCAATTTTCAGTGTTTGCCCTCTTTGCTCTTTCGAATCCGTGAACTTTACTGAGAGGATGTCGAGAAAAACAAGATGATGTCCAAAGTATGGGAGAAAGAATTTTATAATGTTACATAGGATGATTGTTAAATAATTTAGTAATTGGTTGATTTATTTTGCCCCCTTCATAAAGAATCTTGATAGATATTTTGCGCTGAGACGACTTAGAATAAAATCACCATCAGCGGAAAATCATGTTCCCTTATTACGCGGTAAAACACATTAGTACCATTCTGCACTTTATCGCTAACGAGTTAAAATGTTGTTAGTTTTAATCAGGATACTAACTTTATCACAACTACCCCCATTACCTTTGAGTGGTAGCTTTTGCGTCCTAATAGGTCAATCGATTTATTAAATTTTACGAGGCTGCCGTGATATGTTAGTCCATTAATTGGTTAATTGGTTTGCTTTAAATGAATAATTTCGTCACAGCGTTCAACGTGAACACTGAATGTTGCCTGATCTGGTGAATCTTCTGGGTTGGTTGTCAGATGTTTGTCCTCCCGTTGCTGTTAATGCTCATTGTACTTTGGTCTATTCCAGAGTTCCCGAGGGGCCGGGGAGGAGGGGGGCTCGCTCCCCCCCCCCCCCCCCCCCCCAACTTTTTGTTTTTTGCACATTGCATAGGAATACGTTGGCCGTAACAACTTTGAACTAAAACTTTTTTACCCCTATAGTGGAGCATCAGAAAAATAAAGTAGATTGCAAGATGTACCAGAGCACTTTTTTTTTTTGGGGGGGGGGGGGCAGTCGAAGAACCCCGGAAGTGGAATCAGAAAGTTGCGGTGAAGATCTATTTTTCTTTTCTTTTTGCTTGTCAGCTGATGAAACCCGGAAGTGGCACCAGAATATAAACTGCCCCCCCCCCCCCTCCTTTTTTTTTTCTTGGCGCCGGATAATTCTGATTCATTTCTCGTAGTGACGAATGGGATTCTTCTTAAATTGTTTCAGTATTGACCTGGTATTGTCTATCTCTATTACACAAACGTGCACAATACTGTATTTGCTGCACAATAGTTGCCCCGCTGATACTGATAACACAAATTCCATACTGTTTGAGCAATTACGTGACCACAGCCACGCCTATAGTACGCCCATCAATTTGCCCAGGGAGTTGACGAGCTTTCTAGTATGCCTACATCTTTTACTTCTGTCTTCTTGGGAGACTTATGACAGACGTTAGTGTATTTTTTTTTCTCAACCACGTTCGCTTCGCCCTCTCGCAAGAACTTGAAATGAATCTAGCACCTGTTAATCACTCCTGTGTGTAATACGTTGATTCTACCTATCTCCGCGCTGTTGAGTGTTAACAGTATACCATTTTCGTAATTGCGAGGTGAAACGAAGGCATGCAATCGCATCACCACACCACTCTCTACTCCTATACCGTTGTAGAAAACGTGGTGACTGCTCAAAAGTCATAATCATTCCTCTGCAAAGTCTATATGATATACAGAGAATAACATAGATTAACACACACACACATACACACACACACACACACACACACACACACATGCACTTACACACAAACAGAAAGAAGGTATTTGTGAGCATGTGTTTCTATCTAATTTTGTATTGACAGACGAGATAAAGCTGATTGAACTGAATTGTAAACGTAATCTGGGAATTGGGTCGAGTACATGAACGTGTTAATCTCACGATGATATTGCACTAATACATAACCTACTCCATATTAGAGGCAATAAACAATGGCATTTCCTCATATCTCAAGGTCATTGTTCAAGAGAACCCGTCAAACCAGCAAGTGCATGTAATGACCACAGTCGTTCGGTCTTCCTGTCACATCTAGATACAAATCCGACCCTTCGCAGCATTATAATGACTAACGATATGAGTTCACGCATTTCACTCACTCACTCACACACACACACACACACACACACACACACACACACACACACATACACACACGATGATTTTACACACAGTGTACCATTCGTTTGATTTATTTTCATTGTCTGTAATTACGGCAAGGCTCACCAATAGACCAAAAGGCTGGCAATGGGACCGGATTTGTTTTTACCAATGTCGACAGAAAGGCTTTCATATGGCTAATACTCTGGTTTCATCTGCCTGAACCGTTGTATTTGAATTAAAGAATTCAAACAATGGGGAAAACCTGTAACCCAGTATAAACAATTCTAATACGCACATTCGTACATAATTGCATCCTTGCCCACAAAAGAGAAATCATGAAAATAGTTGCTTTGTCACCGAAAAGACATGGTTATAATATAATGTCAAGTTGTGTGTTTTTTTTTTCATATTTTCATATCTATCTGTTAAAGCGTAATGTGATGTAAAAAGCTGAGAAACATCAAAATGATTTAATCCTTTAATCTCTCTGCCAATCTGTCAAAATGTGTGTACCTGTATCAGTTCCTGACAAAACATTCTGTTTTCATGCGATTTTTAAATATGAAATCCCTCGCCATTGCAGATTCTTTAAAGGGGATAAAGAAGCACACGTGGAGCAAGCGACATGGCCACTTCTAGCTCAATAGAAATGGCGACCATAGGAGAGAATGGTGCCGGGAACACAAAGACGGAGGAAACCGAGGTGAAAAAGAAGAGCGACACTGGAATCTATATCTTCACTTTTACCATCATCTTCCTTCTAGTAGCGGCAGCAGTTATCAGCATGTCCATTGTGTTTACACAGAACGAGAACGAGGAGGTGTGCATAGACAACGGGCAGTTAATCATACCACCACTTGAAGAAGGTAGGATGAAAGCTGATAATAATATTGTGATATTTGAGGTATTATACTGGCGTTAAAATGTGATTTATGATTACATGAGGCGTACCGCATAAGGCTGTGATCTTTCAAAAGTTGATATCTTGAGGTCGAATTTTACTTGGTGTTTACATCCTTTGGACGAATAATTATTTCCCCACAATGTCCCTTTTCAATCGGGAAGTTGATAATGTTGCGTTGTGATAGTGGTTAGGTCCCTACAGTTCGTTATTCCGAATGTTCGTTATTTCGGATAATAAAATAAGTTTCATTATTCCGAAGGTTCGTTAATATGGAAATGAAATAAGGTTCGTAATTCCGCAGCTCCGTTAATCCGATGATGAAATAAGATTTGTAATTAAGAGGGCTCACTAGGTCGCACGTTGTTTACATTTTCCAACCTCCCCCCCCAAAAAAAAAAAAATAAATAAAAATAAAAAAATAAAAAAAAATCGAACATCATAGGTATACGGAATTTGCGGGGGGGGGGGGGTTGGAATAACGAACCTTATTTAATTTTCATATTAACGAACCCTTGGAATAGCGAACATCACCTGTGATAATGGTAGGGTATTTGAGGATAGTAGTGCTTACATTAAGTGGGCCTACAGAGGGTCACAAAACCATAGACATGAATAGAAATGAGGCAGGAAACGCAATTACTGTTTATCTTTTCTTTTTCCTGCTGTTGATGTCCTGTCTAACTAGTATTTAGTATACATTGTACTTAGAGCAAAGATTTAAGAATAAAACACTGATGTTACCAATAAGTTTGCTTTCTCACTCGTCTCTGTGATGATAAAGCAGGCTTTACTTTCACTTGCATTCATGGAATTCACAAATACGATATTGGTAGTAAATATATCAAAGAATTATATATCATAAATCAACAACAACAGCTGCATTGCATTTCATTGCAGCAACCGTCCAATTGTGAAATGTTCACGTCCTCTTTTCCCCAATATGACAGTTTACCAACATGTTCCAAATTATGGGTTTTCTCTTTTTGACGAGTAAACTCATATACAATAGATTATAATGTCATCTTTAGTCTTCCGGCCCTTCATCGGTTATTCTATGATTTATGTGTGTGTGTGTGTGTGTGTGTGTGTGTGTGTGTGTGTGTTTGTCTGTGTGTGTGTGTGTGTGTGTGTGTGTTTGTCTGTGTGACACCGCTTGCCTGTGCGGTCTTGATCCTTCATTTCAAATCATCAAGGCTTAGATGTGACCGCAATTGTTTTTATGCAGGTCCCATCATACTCATTTGTAATCCAATGGTAAGCCAGAATCATTCTGTAAGTGACTATTTTATCTTGTTAATTATATCAATTCTGTACTCAGAATAGAAACGTTTAATCGTATTGTATATTATGATGAATAAATGACATACTGCCTGTGCTCTTTGTTACCATATTTCAATAAGTCATGTGCACCTCTGCGATCGATCTTGGCTACGGACCGAACACCACTTTGAGGTGGGGTTACAACGCCGACGAAGAAGCTTGTGTTAACTTTGTCTACAATGGTTGCGGTGGGAATAGAAATAACTTTTACACAAAAGATGACTGCAACTCAGTTTGTGGCGGTAAGTTGGAATTGTTCATCTTTATAAATAAAAGTCATGATGTCTTTATTCACAATGTACAATATACTATCTAAATATTCAGATGATAACAAACACTCATTATGTAATTATGCATACATACATACACTGATCAATTTCAATACTAAAGTACTGGCATAATTTTACTTTGCTTATTAAGTCCGCTGTAGGAACCTCTAAATGGTAAAGTAAACAAACAAACAAACAGACAAACAAACAAACAAACCCTGGAGCATTTCTCCTTAATCTCCTAGGTATTCAGAGCTTGCTGAGTCTTGAAATTTTTTTTATCAACTTAAAGGTATCCAATTCTGGCCAATCCAATTCTTCATTTATCACAGAAATGACATACACAACTATAAGAAGTTAGATGAATTTTTCTAAATAAATCTAATGTGGTAATCTTACTTAAAGATAAGAAACACTAGTCTTGTTTGGTGTCGTACTGGACAAATCTTTCAAACGTTTCGAATCCTTTCAGGAGTCCATTTCCGTATCCAAGTAGTGTATTATCATGGAACTCACGTGATACTTTTTTTTTTCAACTTTAGACGCGGGTGGTCTACCCAAGACTTGTCGGCAGCTTCAAGACACGCCCTTCTCAACTTTGAATGTCTCCTATTTATTCGGTGTGGACACCACTCTCCTGGACGTGGCGCCTCCTAACGACCGGGTCGGCACGCTGCGCGAAGGTGGCGCCCTTCCAACGCAGCATTTTGCCTGTAACCAAATCAACCACGGTCCCCTTACCCCTATCCGACAATTCCCCCATTCTGGTAAATACAACTTGTTTTTCATTCACTTCTTTATGGCCCGCACTTACATTGAGCAACAGGATGTAATATCTCAATTGAAATACATGTATTTGCCTAACATCTTGTTTCCATATTAGGGTCTGTATGAACGATCGAGGTTAAAAGATAGAAGAGTTATATGATAGGATTTTAATTTAATTTTCGTAATCTACGAAATTACATCAACACCTTACCAACATTACATTATTTTACACCTGGAACGAGTTTCCCTTGTCAAAGGAGATTGAATCAATTTAAGGACGTACCAGGTTTCGGTGAGGACTCTTTTAACATGCGACCTTTACTTATCACATTCCACAGAAATTGACATTGATTTCATTCTGTCACTCTTAAAGTTCCCATCTGAAGAACAAAAAACAACAACAAACAAACAAGTTTTACATCACCTTTATTGATGATAAACTAAATCGGATGACATCATAAGTGAAGATGCAAAAGGCGTATGCTTCCACAGTTGCGATGTCCAACGGCTGGTGGCTTCGGAGATTCCAAAATTTTGTAATTTTCGATGGGAATCAAGACACCTATGCATAGTCGTAAGCAAGCGCGATAGTTAATTACGGCATGAATCGCAAGCTCTCCTTCATGACGTCATCAATCTTGGCCTGCTTCCAATGCAATTTGATGACGCGTTTGTGATGTCAACCGGTTCGTTGTCATATCATCTTCTTTCTCATTTAAACTACGGGTATAAGCTAACATAGAATGGATTGTTCGTCAACTTAACATAAAGGTCTCCTTGTCTTTAAATCAGCGACCATGGATGCGGAGGGTGTGACTTACGAGGCGTACACTTTAGATCGCTGGACTGATCCAATCCGGCAGGATCCCAGTTATCAGATGACCCCCGGCCGGGAGGAAGCCCCGTGGGAGAAGATGGAATGGTTCGGAGCTGGGATGAAGCAAATGGTGTCCGCCCCAGACAGCATGCCTTTGTCGATCTTCTCTGGTATGATCATTTATCTGCGATTATAATTTTTTTTGGATAATCGTTTTGTCCTCCCCCCCCCCCAAAAAAAAAAAATATATATATATATCACCCTACATTCCATTTCAAGCGCTGTTTGATGATAAATATGTATGGATGAAGTTTTCATTACACTTCATTCCTCCGTAAGTGTTTAAAGAAACATCGATCAATTGACTGAGTCGATAATTTTCTCATTTATCCTACACTGACCAAGAAAACGAACAATATTCTAAATACCGCCCTAAGTACCCCACCCCCCCCCCCCCTTCCACCAAGGTGCATGCACCCATCTATCTGATTTAGATGGTGAAGTATAATTGTTCCTGGCTCGATTTCTTGGATCAGGTGCGACCGGAATTCGGGTTGGGATCGCAGGCAATGAGGCCGATCCAATTATGACGGACTTCGGAGAAATGTACGCCAATTTCCTGTACACGGACGGTCGTGGTGGGACCATGGAACTTCCCATAGTGCGAGGGACGGCCTTGTTAACGCACATCTTCAACGACGCGACGCCCGTCCTGACGCCATACTGTCTGAACGCCATCAACGGCCAAACGGCCACGTCGGCTTGCCCGGAGGAACCATCAGGTATGACGATAGGCAGAGAAACGTAACTCAATGAAGCTAGCTTGCCACCCTGTTGATTTGATTTTCTGTAGGTATCTTTTGATAATGTTCTTTGACGAGTAAGTGGTTGACGATGGAGCTTTCCTTGAATTTCTTCTTTTTTTGTGTGATCAGAAAATTGTCAAACCTTAGGCTTTTATGGTTATTACGACCTATATAAGATACACCTAATTGCTCTTTGAAACTACTTCATCGTCTAAGACAAGCAATACCTTCTACAGTTTTGTCTCGTAGGAAAATTGCGAGTGATTTTGTCTAAAATGATATTGTGGCAGTAGTCTTTATTCATTTATGTTTCGGATGATATGTGTGCTTTGCTTCGTGACTCAATGCCAAATTTGCTGCCTTGTGGAGTCTCGCAACTTTTAGCTGACAATTCTGATTAACGATCACTTATTGTGATATTCTTTGTCAACATAGTTGAAGACGCTGGAAGCGGCTACGTGGAGTCCTCATGTAATTCCACCTCTGAGGAGGTCACGCTTGTGCTACATCTAACCAAACCCATTCAGCATGTCAGCGAAGTCCATTGGGTGGCCAGTGAGTCAACTGAGTAAGCACTCGATGGGACTTCGTTTCTTTTGTGTTCTCTTCTGCTTCAATCCCAATTCTTACTGGCAATGAAATTGTAGAATACACATACAAAAGTTCTATATATCAGGTAGTGAATCAGTCTGTGTAGTGACTGAATGTCATGTCCCTTGTTGATATACGAGTGGGATATTTTTATATTTCTAATACTCTTGAATTACGCTTGATTTTTATTATTCACTTCTATTGTCACTTAAAAACAACCACAAAAATAATAACAATGATGATGATGATGATGATGATAATAATAACAACAACAATAATAATAATGATAATAATAACAATAATAATGATAATAACAATAGCAATAACAACTAGAGAGGGGCCGTCAAAGGCGGCAGACCCACGCCTAAGTACAAAGTCGGGGTAAACATAATGTGCATTCGGTCATCTACCAGAATTCGGCCACTTAATTGCCAGTGTGCTTTATCACCAGCCAGTGAGTTCTACCAAAGATCGTACACTGAAGTGTACGATCTTTGGTTCTACAGTCACATCACACGCAAATCACATAATTACACATACGGTATTAACACTCATTCACGTACAGGAAAGTCCTTAAGTCTCCTCCAAAAATCCATCAAAAATCCCAAATTCCACCGTCAAAAGTGCAGAATCGGAACTTTTCCAAGCGCGCGCGAATTAAGTCCAGTTTTAAGAGTATTGTCTACGCGACGGGTCGCGGAAAAAGCGCTAAAAATCGAGAAATACGCCGTTTTCTTGCGGGATATTTTGATTATAGCAAGCCGAGAGTGTGATGATATCAAAGGTCGTATGAGTGTACGATCTTTGATGGTATCCACAAAAGCAAAAAAGAAAAACAAAATTTACGTACCCCCTAGGCAATTACCCCTATGATTAGTGTCTACGGGAATTATTCAATGCAAGGGTTGAATGCAAATGTCTACTGCACCAGTATTCGGCCACCAACGAGCGCGGCAACGTCCCCGGTGCAATTTTGCACCAACAGTGTAGAGCGCGATGCATTTTCAGCGGCCTTGCACACGCATTGACATTGAGCACGCATATCGTGCAGTGTGACTGCGACCGAGCAAAATGCTCCTCCAACGAAAAAAACAATCAATGTTAATTTGAAAAATCATCAAATATCAAAGGTCGTATGAGTGTACGATCTTTGATGGTATCCACAAAAGCAAAAAAGAAAAACAAAATTTACGTACCCCCTAGGCAATTACCCCTATGATTAGTGTCTACGGGAATTATTCAATGCAAGGGTTGAATGCAAATGTCTACTGCACCAGTATTCGGCCACCAAACGAGCGCCGCAACGTCCCCGGTGCAATTTTGCACCAACAGTGTAGAGCGCGATGCATTTTCAGCGGCCTTGCACACGCATTGACATTGAGCACGCATATCGTGCAGTGTGACTGCGACCGAGCAAAATGCTCCTCCAACGAAAAAAACAATCAATGTTAATTTGAAAAATCATCAAAATACGGGCCAGTTTGTGATGACGGAGAACGAACTTTCATAAATCTAGAAGGACATAGTCCCTCAAATAGGCCTAAACGTAAATTTCGGAATTCTTACGAACATTTGAGCAGCGAAGTCGGATCGTTGGGGAGTTTATGTCTTCGTATGGTAGCGGAAAATCGCAAAGTGAGAAACGGGAAATTTTCGGAATGGTCACTATACCATGGGGTCAAAACTTCAAGGTCACACAGAATTTGCAAGGGTCAACCGATTATCACCAAAATCTAATCGATTCTTTCCTGTCATTATCCAAACATTCCCTGAACATTTCGTGCAAATCCGTTTACCCGTTCTCTTGTTATCTTGTACACAAACAAACAAACAAACAAACAAACAAACAAACAAACATACAAACAAACAAACAAACAAACAAACAAACAAACAAACAAAAAAACAAACAAACAAACAAACAAACAAACAAACAAACAAACATACGGAACCCTTTACATAACCCCCTGCCGATTTTCATCGGCGTGGGTAATAACATGTTTGAATAGGCCTAGATACGCTTTGCCCTACATCGCATTTTGATACCTCCGTAGCTTCACATAAAAAGGACCCATTAACACGTAAAAGAGCACAGAACAAAATAATTACAAACAGAAGGCAGAAGCAGATATTTCAGAGAGAGATTTCCCATTTGCCAGCGTCCTCGGGATCCGATGTTATCATATCAATGTGATTCCAAAATGGGTCTCTATACAACTACTATCGTTTCCATCAACAGGAGACCTATATTTTTTTTTTAGGATGATAAGACGGACGTCCAGAGATAGTTAGATAGATAGATAGGTAGATAGATAGATAGGTAGATAGATAGATAGATAGATAGATAGATAGATAGATAGGTAGGTAGGTAGATAGGTGGAAAGACAGATACGTAGGTAGATAGATAAATAGAGATAGATAGATTGGTAGATTGATAGATAGATAGATATAAGTGTAGATAGATAGGGAGAGAGATAGGGAAAGAGGGAGGGAGGGAGGAGATCGGTACTTGTTAAGATACTAGGAATGATGAAGATAATTTCATGTCAGCTTTTACAGTTATAATGTAGAAAACCATGCATGGTCCTTCTGGAAGGTTTTCGGTTCTTCTTGTTCTTCTTTCATCTTATATAGATTCGAATTCGATAGCGGTGGGTTTCAGACCTGCGATGACACGTGCTGCCTAATGTCTCCAGATGGCAAAACGGTGAGAATCGACCTCAACGGCGCAACATCCAATATGAGTTTCGCTATCAACATCCTCAGCAAATACGTCGTTCCCAAGCAGGACTACGTTATCAACTGGTTCACGAACCCCGTGACGATCTCGTGTACGCACACGGCAGATGTGACCATGACCAAAGGTGAACAAATGCCGTCGTGGTTCTACGGCAGTGCAAGCATCGAGTCTTCGGGCTGTGCTCTCGACGAAACTTCCGGAGAGACCGTGGTTACGGTGACTCTTACTTTGACCAATCCAGCGACAAAGTTCTATGAGGTAACAAACAGTCATTTTTCCCTCTCGATTGGTCTTTTACTGATTATTCATACTCTTATGCCGTTATTGTTCAAAGTCTGCCGTTGTAACAGTGTGAGACAGCAAGAACAAAGTTTAATCGCTCTTATTGAAATAATACATCTGTTGATATATTATTAAATCATGCTATAAAGACAGGTGACTTCATGTGTGTGTAAAATGGTTTTACTGTGACGATAAAAAGACAATCACAATAACTGAATTCATTCGAAAAGACTCTTGTTTTTTATTTCTGCTGTTTGTTGTGAAGTATGCTCGAAATAAGATTGCAGTATATTCTGCCGTCAATTATGACAAAGCTTTTTATTTTATGTCTAAAGTCCTGTGGTTCGCAGAACGTGGAGAAAAGAAAGTACATAATTTACCGCATATTTTGTCTACTTACATATAGACAATACTTCTTGGAAGAATCATTTCAATGAAGAATGATTTTTTGGAAATATTTGCGTTGAAGTACATGCCTTAATAGGCAAGTAAATAAAAAAGAATAAAAAGATTAATGTCTTATAAGTCCTTTCGTATGTTCATATTTCCACACAATCTTTAAAAAAAATCATGCATTAACATGCGTTTGACTGTAGTTTTGTTATACCTGCATGTTCACATTCCAAGGTCTAACACATTTCTGATTCTGCACACCCCGCATTTTGTTTACTGCGTCATTTCCGTAATGCCGAATTTGATATTAAATGTGAAATGAATGATTTGTATACATGCAGATGATTATTATGTCTCTGTTATCAGTCAGCATATTGCATCATAACCATAAATTCGTTGTCGTAGAACGTAGGAAGGATGCTGTCAGGTCATTTAAAAATCAATCTTTACTTTGATAGCATAGGTGAATAGACAGAGAGATAGATAAACGAATGAATAATAAGAGATGGATAAATACTTTGAATCTGATCACACTGATCAACAGATTCAATACATCACCACCGATAGCGTAGAGAGCATGGCATCGGGTCTGCCCTGGACAACGTGCAACGAGGACAACTGCGTTTTTCAGGATGGCGGCACCACGATTGTCATAACAACCCCCGTCACCCATTCAAACGTCTTCTTCGCTGCTAATGTCATTGGTCAATACGTGACCGAACCGGTTCCATTCAACTGGCAACGTCAGCCAGAGAGAGTAAGTTCTGACAGTATGAATTATTTTTAAAGAACGTTTTGTTAACATGTAAACACACTATCAGGATGCTATTTGAGTACCAGTACGTCTATTTCTTGCTTGTGTAATTGATTGCTCCGAAAGATTTGAAAATCACCAAAGGTGGCGCTATATCTTTCAGAGCTTGGATCTCACTTCACATATTATTTTGTGATTCTCTTGCAGAGCTGCTACCCTTAGACTTTCATTGGTTTGTGCATACATTTAGAAATGATTAAACCATCATGCATTATGCACGCAATCAGAAAAAAAGAAAAGAAAAATGGTGCAGTTGTCATCATGATGTTCTAGGTAAATGATATCAATATCAAAGAAATTCAGATGTTTAAAAAGGTGTATTAGAAGAAAACATAATGACCTAATGGTGTGTCTTAAAGTTAGCCCTGGTAAACTGTCAAACAGCGCCAACCTGTGCATGGGAGAGAATTTTGGGAGAGATTTATATCACACAAACAGGTGTTAGAGGTTTCATCAGGATCGGCAATAAACATAGAAAGTTATGAGATATTGGAAATGTTTCATGTTTTCACCGAATAGAGATATTCGTCACAACCACACATAAAGACTGGAACAGGTATGATGTCATCACCTTACAACTTTTCAGTTTGGTTACACACAAACATAATATAAACAAAAAACTGCTCGGTCAATATACACCAATTATACTACCCCAGAAATACTATCATAATAATAACAATGTATACTAATAGATATAATAGATACCTAAATCAAATCAAATTAAATAAAGTCCCATAAAAGGAGTTCCTGCTGGGTTAACAGAAAACTGGAGTAACTTGTGCGCGAACTTATACATTTCATGTTAAAGATCTCATGTACGAAGCGGGAGTTTTTTTTTTTTTAAGATCTATGTTGAAGTCACTCCTTGTCAGACTTAAGATAATAACAACTTCACCTCCACAAATTTGCATACGTGGATGTGACTTATAGATATGCATTACTGATCTTGAAAACATGTAAATCTTTGAATTTCCGTAACTTTCTTATCTTTACGTCTGACCTTGATGAGACCTCTACAATTCTGAACGTCTGATTTTACTCTTCTTGTTAAAAATCAGCTTAGCAAGTACGTGACAAGGAAGCGCACTTATAAAGTCCATTCCTCTCCATCTCTCGCAGATCTACTGCCCGGATGCCGAACCTGAGCCTGGCCCCATTCCACTGACCATCACCGACAACACATTCGTCTTCGAGCTATCCGAGCCCCTCCCGACTGGCCAGAACACAACGCGAAAGTACGCCGTCTTCTTCTCGGAGGAGATGACAATGACGTATGATGAGAACGGGGCGGTGTTCGAGCCGTCGGACGGCGGCGGCGGACTCCTGCCTTCTCGCTTCACGGGTGTGATGCAGCTGGCCTTCGCGGGCACCGGTGAGCAGATCTCAGCTTTGTTTTTGTTTTTTCACACCATAGTAGTATAGGGGTTGTTATGACAACCAGAATGCCCTACCGATGAAGCCTGACTCAACAACGTTGATGTATGCAGACCGGATTCCAACTGCATTGGCATGCATTAAGAATGAATAGAAAAACAAGGGAGTTTCCGAATTACTAAAATCTTACGCAAAACTCAGATCAAATCATTAGCCTTTCGTGCTAATATGCTGCCCACAATAACTCGCGAAATTTTGTTTACAGCATTCCTATGTTATCTGGGCAAGTAGAGAGTCACACCCTGCGTGTGGCGTTTGATTCCAGGTTTCGGTGATGTTCAATCGACCCAACACTTTACGACTTTGTATAAATTGTGGCATGCTCATGGCGAATATCTAAACCACTGAATTACATTCATACTGAAGAGGTGAAATTAATAGGTTGTTGCTATAGGTCTTGGGGGTCCATACGTCTGAATACATCAAAAAATGTTAAACCGGCCTTTTGTATTCAAACAAATTCATGTCTTTTCTAGGAGAACCTGGAAACTACCAATGGGTCGACACGTTGTCCGAATACACTGGGTTCTACGCTTACAACCCAAAGACCAGGTTCTGCGTGGAAGACGATTTTGGTTACATCAGTTTCGACTGGAACAAACAGGGCTCGGATTTCCTCGGCACTAACCCAGAAGGAAATATTCTGACTGTGGCCGTGCCTCACCAGGTTTGAAAGGTCTTTCTTCCTGGGATGTGATGTGACACGTGTGTGCGTGTGTGTATGTGTGTGTTTTTATATTCTATATGATTAAAACATTGCCATCGTCATAATTACTAGGAAAAGGTTAAGAGAAAAGTTAAGATACTTCTCCTTAAACATCTTAACGTATCTCTTTTTTCCTTCACAAATCCATTATTCACCAGATAGCAGACCTTTTTCTCATTAACATGAATTGATAGGCCCTACTAAGCCTACATAATTCATACCGGAGAAGTCCGGATTATCAGTTCTTGCATGAATTCACTCGTTGTTTTTCACAGTTTACATGTTAAATCAAAATTGTGTCTTCAAAACTAAACCAAAAAAAAACACATCTTTTTCACTTTTCGATCAGCTTGCAAATAACGTTTGATAGGAGTAATGATTATGGTTGTGAGCCTTATTTTCTTCCAGTACAAAGCGCACGGTTCACACGAGTGTATTTTTAACATAATTTGTATGCATACTATGTATATACGGAAAACAACTGCTCCAAGTTTGGTCATGTCTTACAGTGTCTTATGAAAGCGATGGAACTTGATTTTTAGATTAGCATATTCTGCACACACACACTCAAAAAGGTTAACATTAAAAAAACTTGCTGCTGGCTCATGTTGTAGGAATCACTTCTCGGCGACGACTTTATCGACACCCCGTTCGGCTACCGGGGTTACGTTGGGGATTGGTGGGTGATGAGAGAGGAGCTACCAGCAGCCTCCATGGAGCCCGACCCAGCGGCCGTTGACAGAATCAGAGGCAATAACGACAGGCTCTCGGTAATCATAATATCTGCATAATAGACGTTGGTCTTAGGACATCGTTCATGTTAATGACGTGCTCAATGAGTAGGAAGCAATACTATTAAGGAACGGCTTGAAACTAAATGGAAACAACAACAACGAAAAAACAATGGCATAAAGGGTACAATGAGAAAGAGAAGGAGATAGAACTCATCAAAGTGAGAACGTTACATCGGTGGACATTTGTGTGTGTGTGTGTGTGTGTGTGTGTGTGTGTGTGTGTGTGTGTGTGATTGTGTTTGTTCATTCACTAATTATTTTTAGTATCATTTGAAGCCTGATACGAAATGTGACAAGGATTAATATCGAATCATATCCCCCTTCCTGCTACAAAATGGAGAATATAGGACCTACAAGATGTGGTGAAACAGTCCCTTTAGAACGGCGAAAAGAACTTGACGTTAAGCGTGATGCGGAAAAAATATTCAACACTGATCCCCGCTCTTTAAGTGTTTAGACAAGTCAAGCAGTCGATAATCAGGGGAAGGTGTCTATTGAACACTGAACTAGAAGAAGCTAGGAATTCTTATTTTGGGCTTACGACGACGTGGCGAATTTTAATATTCTCTCCTCCCTAAAATGTAACAGGAAATTTTGGCGGCGATTGAGAAAGATTCTGCTCAACAGACGCTTGAGTATGACTGCACCACGTCCTCCATTCATAGCTACGAGGCAGGCAAGAGTATCGCCATGGTGGCCCGTCTTGCCAGCATTTCCCGCGCCTTCGGCACCGATCACTACGTCGAGTTAGAAGAGACGCTGCGGCTCTGCCTCGACCTCTGGCTCGGCATCGTCGACGGGATCGCCGTGGACAATGAGATAAAGTAAAATTAACATAATGATGGGAGGGCGAAGTTGACTTATTCTTGTGGGTGGGGTGTAGTGTGATGGGAGCGTGTGTCTAGAACTAACTGAAGCAAACTTTTGTACTTTTGACTATTGTAGTGTTCTTATCAATTATGATAAATGCTTGTTTTGTCTTCTGGTCTTTCATTCCAAATTACGAAAGCTGAATCAAAGATTCGCCAGCACCGGTAGTCAGACATTTGATGAATGCGGGAGAGTACGAGATAAATCTTACTGCTTCTACGTGTGTGTGCGTTTCGACACTCTAATGATGAACATAATGCATTCCCGCTATAACGAACACGGTTTTAACAAAATTCCGGTTACAAAATTCAGGCCCCAACATTATCCGCTCTGTCTTTTATTGTTTATTTGTTCGATTATCACGAAGTTTCGATTTAAAACAAATTGCCGGTCCCGAGGACTTCGATATAACGGGAGTCCACTGTGATGCCTTAACTTTCCAGCTCTTTCTTTTTCTGTTTCTGTCTCTGTCTCCCTCCCCTCTTTATCTAATATCTATCTTATTCAACTATCTTCATCGTTACCTTTTTGTCTTACTCTGTTTGTACTAATTTCATTTTGTTATCATGCATCAGCACAAACAGCACCATTTGGAAATACATGATGATGCATACGATCACTAATGTCATCATGATTATAACAATTTATTGTTATACTTTTGGGTTTTTTAATCAGTATTTATACCATCATACAAACACTCACCACTATCATTACTATATCAATACATGTATTATGTTCGTCACTGTTATCGCAAATACAGTAATAGCTATTGATATACGAATTCTTTATTGCATGACAGGTTAGTATTCCCTTACACATTCCTGATTTCGTTATTGTATATCATAATTGCTATGGGTTATCGTTCTTCGTTGCGATAGATATGACACGGTGTGGGGAGGTCTCTGGATGAGGGGAGCGGGGCCCGATGAGCCCATCTATCCCTGGACCAACTATGGTTTCGTCAGCTACAACGATCACCACTTCCACTTTGGCCTCTGGATATACGCAGCGGCGTATTACGCGGAATACCACCAGTCATGGGCTCTGGAAGAAGGTATATTCAATGGTCAGATGGGGGGGGGGGGGTTCATTTGAAATAATTACAAGCCTATACGAACTGAGACTTTTGGGGGAGGGGTGAAAATTGAAAATAGTGGATCTCTCTGACGAAGTGTGCGACCATGCTATGTGGGGTAGGGTCTGGAAGGGACATGGTCGTATAAAGTATTTATTTATTCATATATTTTCTTCTTCTTCTTCTTCTTCTTCTTCTTCTTCTTCTTCTTCTTTTTTTCGGGGGGGGGGGTTGGAAGAGGGTAGTTCACCTCCCTTCTCAGAATTGAAATTCAACGTTCTGGTGCACACTTACTGGTATATTTGAAAATTTTCAATCAGGAAATGTTTGAAATAGAACATGGTATCAAATATTTGTTTTCAGAGATGGATTCTGATAAGTAAAAGCTAAGTCACGTTGCTGTGTTGGGTTCATTTCAATTTCACCACCCAATGACAGGACACGGAAGACTATTCTGCATGTAAGAATGATCACCATATATCTCAGCCACTTGCTGACAACCACCAAAGCATAAAGATGCTAGGGTATTTCGACTCAAATTTCTGGCCTCATCTATTTTTCCTAAGTATAGGATATAATCGGATACTCTTTTTTGCACTCTTTGATGTGGTAGTTGCAATACATGTACACGTGATAATTCTGTTCGTGTATAGTTTGTATAATACATTGTATATAGAAATAAGACGCTTCACATCTTACTGCAGGGTGGTTTCAAGGGTACCATGTATTCTTTCTTAATCTTGGATGTGAGCGTGGTCTTGAAAATTGCTTACTCAATCTCGTCATTTCGATAAGCATGATTTTGCCGTCTTCAGAAGGTATAGGAGTAGGCCTAGGTCCTTTCCAGGAACACACTCATCATATACACGACAGAATAATAGTGTAGGCTCTACCGTGAAACCACCCACTATCAAACGTTTCTCGACCCCGGGTTGTCATCATGGAAACCTTCAAAGAATAAACTTCGCATCTTGTATCGTCACAGACAACTACAACCGCCTAATGGCACTTGCCAGAGACGTAGGAAGTCCAAGCAAGAAGGACCCGTATTTCCCGACAATGAGACACAAGGACTGGTACCTTGGCTTCTCCTGGGCCACTGGTATTGGGGGAGGAGGTCGACAAGAGGAGTCATCCAGCGAGGTAGGAATATGGTTTCATTACTGCTGGGTGATATAGGGATCGTAGGGAGAGGAGTTCCTCACAACACTCTACCGGTGGCCGCAATGCCAGACTACCATATATTTTTATGCCTCCGCCACGAAGTGGTGCCGGAGGCATTATGTTTTCGGGTTGTCCGTCCGTCCGTCCGTCCGTACGTCCGTACGTCCGTCCGCTTTCGTTTACGCGATAACTTGAGTAATATTTACTGGAATTTTACCAAACTTGGTCCAAGTATGAAGTATGATGGGGCAATTATTTGATTAGATTTTGGGTGAACTCGGCTAAAGGTCAAAGGTCAAAGGTCAAGGTCAAATCATTAAATTGTATCCGTTTACACGATAACTCAAGATTGGATTGAGCAAATTTCACCAAACTTTGTTGGAGGATGATGTATGATGGGACAATTACTTGATTAGTTTTTCAGTGAAATCGGACAGAGGTCAAAGGTCAAAGATCAAGGTCAAATCCTAAAATTTATCTGTTTACGTGATAACTCAAAACTGGAAGAAGCAGCTTTCACCAAACTTGGTCCAAGGATGATGTATGATGGGACAATTAGTTGAGTAGATTTTAGTGACATTGGCAAGAGGTCAAAGGTCAAAAGGTCAAGGTCAAATGCTACAAATGTTGCAATTTCCCCCATATCTATGCAATGCCCAAAAGGTATTTTCTTGAAACTTGGTGTGGACATGTACTACTGCGTAAAGATTCTCCAGAGAGAGTTTCATGACATAAGGTCGAAGGTCTAAAGGTCAAAGGTGAGACGAAAATGTTGCAATATCACTTTTCTCGCAAATGGTTCAATGTATCTTCGTGGAACTTGGTAAATACGCATGTACTGACTGGCAGGGATTATCTAGGGAATTTAGGGGTCATGGGTCAATAGTCAGGGGTCAAAGGTCAAGGTCAACTCCTCAAAATTTTATTATTTCCCTCATTATATGCAATGCTTGCATTATTAGTTTCAAAACTTAATACATGCATTACCTAATGAAGATTCTCCGGGAAATTTCCAGCCAGAAGGTCAAAGGTCAGAGGTTAAGGGTCAAAGGCCAGGTTTCAATGCCCCCCCCCCCCCCCCAAAAAAAAAAAAAATCTATTTTGTACCATCATTACACTCTTTCATCATACCTTGGAAATTACTCAATGCATAAACTAATAAAAAGGTCCGTCAGAATTCAAGTAAAAATTCTCAATTCCCCAAATATGTGTACCTGCACTCTTAGAAAATTATAGCAAACCCAGTTCAAGACATTTCTGACAGACCTGTCATTTCAATATTTTGCCAGTTATGTGAAACTGTCATGGATCACACATTGTGAAGACATTGTACTATACGCCTATTGGGAGAATCATGCATTATGGCGGAGGCATCAGTCGCCATAGCGACATTTCTAGTTTTTTTTATGCTTGTGTTTTTATCTACGTTGAAACACAATACATGCAGTCCCTCACGCGCAATATGAAGCATATATCCAGCACCTAAATTTGTGAATTCTGTTGGGTTATTTACTCGCATCGGGCAAAATGAAATTTCGTAAATTAAAACCACGATCTGTGGTGTTTGATATGGCACGCAAAGAACGCGTGTTACTCAAACGATTAGAGTGAAATGCGATTTAAAGCTGTGGGTTAGAAGTCTCATACTTGTAAAACAGAATCTTCTATCCACGCTGGAGGAGTTGAATCTCAGTCCAACAAAATATCTATTGGTCCTTTGCATTTTCACAGCAAGACAATTAGGAACATCTCATAGCGTAGTTCGGCTCCAGTGAAAGCCAGTGAAAAACAAGAAAAAATATATGAATATGTCATCTCCGAAGAAAGATCACAATTCCGTTTACGATGACAAGTAACCAAGTCAGGGTAACACTGTTTTTGAGGAATAGGAAAATGCGCTCTTTTTACGCAGAAAAAAATTTGTTTGCAATTATCCTATCCCCATCTCTCCCCCTCCCCCACACACACATACACACACGGGTGCATTGTCACGAGTTCGACACCCATGAGTCATACAGCCCACGATTCATACAGCCCATGAGCTTGACGCTATAAGCAAATAAGGTCCATGGGTCCGACACTGAACAGACAAGGCCCACAAGTTCGCCACTTGGCAAAAAAGGCCCACGAGACCGACACATTAAGCCCCGTGATGTAATGTCGATTTCGTGGGCCTTTGGGCTCGTGGGTGTCGGTCTCGTGGGATAACCCCCCCCCCCCCCCACACACACACACACACACACACGCACATACACATACTCCTGTGGTTTTCCTTTCTTTTCTTTTCTCAGGGTATCACCTGCTATCACGCCGTGGCTGCCTTAGGTCATGCCCTAAATGACCCCGTTCTGCAAGGCACTGGTCAGTTGATGACCGCAACAGAAATACGATCAACAAGGTAAGTTATCGGGGAAGGATTATAGAGGAACAAGCATGCCCTTATGCCCGTATAAGCCCCCGTTCCACTATATTTTACCCGATCCTTCCCGATCTGAGAAAATTGTCAAATCGTGGCAAGAACGGCATAGTGGAACAGGGGCTTTATAGATACATGTATTTCATACATCGCGTCCGACTACAAAGAATATGAACAAGTACAAAGGCGATGTTGTGTGATACAAGATAAGATTTTGACATGAGAAAACAATACATCGCGGTAGGCCTTTACTACGCAAAGAATTCATACACCGAAAAGAGAAAACGAAAACGTGTTCATTATGAAAGAATTGAGAGTAGGGCTAGATAATAGCCAAGGGTAATAACAATATACTGTTGATTACTTTTGTATTAATACGTCTATGTGTTAACAATTATATTATATTTTTTTTGTGTGTGTGTGTGTGGGTGAATTGTGACTATACAAGGCAAGAAAAAAAGAAGATAGCCCACTAGATCAGACATACGAGAAGAGAAAAACGGAAACACACACACACAGTTTCGCGAAGAACTTCTCTGCAACAAACTTCTGCAACAAGCAATTATGCGCATTTTCAACGTTGAACGGCATGGGTCAAGCGCTGTTGTAAAAGCGAGTACAACTGGAGCATCAAAGTGAAACAATATCCTTTGAATATTTGTGATCATTGCATGATGGTCATCAAATCACTCATGATTGAAATTGAAACGTCTGCCTGTGCATATATATATGTATGAATATATATATATATATATATATATATATATATATATATATATATATGGATATATATATATATATATATATATATATATATATATATATATATATATATATATATATATATGGTCACATCATTATGAAAGAGCCCTTCTGCCAGGCAGGTGATGATACGTAATCCACTGGACTTTAGCCATTGTCGCAGGATCACATTGTATGTGCACCCACCTCTCCCATCTTCCACAATCCTTTGATTACAGGCACTATTGGCATGTGCGAGAGGACAACCGTCACCTCTTCCCGACCATCATTCAGGAGTCGGGTGTTATCGGCCAGTTCCAGGAGGACGGCATCTATTACTACGCGCTAAATTGGCCTTGCGAACCGGACCAGTTTCCCCAGCGCCACGCCTGCATCGTTGGCATCCAACTTATTCCGATCACCTCCGTGTCCCATCTATACATGGACCAGGTATAGAGCGAAATCGACATGACAGTAGTATTACACACCTTGATACATTGGATAAGTTAGCTACCGTCTTTGTTTTGTGTTGTTGCCATTTATATAGAAATTGCCCGCCTCTATCCCGATTGATCGTTTCTTCTTAATCATCTTTTTCTTCTTTTGTCCTGATTCGCTCTTTCCCCATCTCGCTGTAACTCTATTTTCAGCCATTCTTATTCTTATCCTCTGTCCGTATTTCTGTCTGGTTTGAACTGCCATATTTTCATCGTGCACTGTTCCGTAAAGCGGTAACCTCACCCTCAGAAAGTAGTTGTCCCCAAAAGTTAATGCATGTCGACACAACAATCGTATCGAACTCAGTGAAACACGAAACCTTCACTTATCTATAACCTTTCAGTGATGATATATACCATCTTAATACTCTGATGTCCTTTGTTTCTCTTCCAATCTCCATCACATGGGGGGGGGGGGTCACTCTGGTATAGTGGGAGAGGATCCGGACTATTACTTTCACAAGAGATCCCTACTGAATCCTTTTTATACGCTTACGTCCTTGTCAAGATTGTGTTTCTACTAGTTCCCTCTTGACCCTCGAGTATGAATCTGAGTAACTAAGAATTATAGAGTAATGGTGATAACAGGGTCTCATAAGTACAAGAAATAAAAACACTGTGCTACCCTGAATGAATAAGATCATAATTATGACTATTGTCGATGTCTCGATCCATTCCTTCAGGAGTGGGCGAGGAATGTGTACAACATCTGCAGCCAGGCCATTGATCCCAGCGCGGTTCCAGGCGCCAACCTGGTGGACACAACTTGGTACACACTGGAGCCCGTGACGACCCGCTGGTCATCGTTCTGTCAGTCCATCATGTCAAAAGTAGACTCGGAGAAACAAGAAGCGGCTGCCGAGTATATTAATACCTTGGATACTACAGATCTGGAGCCCGGCACTGGACTGGCCAGTACTTTGCTCTTTATATACGAATCTACGTGATGACATCCCATCCTTGTTTTAAGGTTGAATTTGCTGCGGGAGCACAGAAATGTGAACAATAAGATGAACAATACAAGAAAGAATAAAAAACAAAAACCTTGATGACAGTTGGTCATTTTGGCCGATTTACACTTAAGAAAGAAACGTCACAAGAATTTACAAAAGGAGATGATCGCATGGTCTGCATTATGTATTTAAAAAATGTTTATATAGAAGCATACTGCTATCAAATAAAACGATACATATTTTACGGGTTCATCTGTCTTCATCAGACATAATAGAGTCTTTACAATGCCATAACGCATCTATCACCTAATACCTACCTTTTCGGTAAATCCCACTGGTTTGATTGAAATTTTATGACGATGTCAGGTATTTTTAATCGACCAAACAGAAAACATTGAGCATTACCGGGAGTATTACAGGCAGTTAAAATAAGAGTAGCCACATGAGCGCACAGTGTGTGGTGGTTTTTTTTTAAAACAATTCAACGTGGCTTATTTGTATGTTTATATCTATCGTTGGTAAGAGGTAGCTCGATATCAATTGCCTATATTAATGAAGCCAATCATAGATAACGGCTTCCCGGCAGATATCAAGGAAAGTGTTATCAGCAAATGAGTGCTAATGATTCATAAATATTCACGAATTCATGAATAGTAAATAACTAATCTGGGATACATCACTGTATATAAATTCTTGGAGTCAAAAGGGGCCTGAGCTTTCGATCCCAGCAGAATCTTCGACAGAGGCAAATTGCCTCTGACGAAGATTCTGCTAGGATCGGAAGCTCAGGCCCCTTTTGACTCCATTTTACTCCATTGGCTCGCCTTTATTGGATAAGCAGTTTTCAGCAGCTTTTTTTGCTACACTATATAAATTCTTGTCAAACAATTACATCTATTATTTGACGTGCACAAGAAACATGTCGCAAAGACGAACAATGGCAATGCTATGGAAATTGTAATTCTTTAAGATGTTCAAGCTTTTGGTAATTTTAAATCTCATGTATTATGGGGTTGTTGTTTTTTTCTCGTAGTTCTTGTTTTCAACATCCTATCTTGTATTTATTTTCATTTTTACATTCCAAAACAATACAAATGGGTGTCTAACATGCAATCTCTCTTAATAAACAATTCATCAATATTTAATATTGTAATCTGTAATCTACTCCTCGACCGTTTGTCCATCTTCCCTATCATGTGTTATCAAATCAAAGTATGCGGAATCATCAGAGAGAAACGGTGATGAAAATTGAATGCCCAAGCTGTAGTCATCCCTTCAGTACAAATATTCGTCATCTCCTGTGTGTCGACAGTGAACTACAGTTATATCTTTCGAATAGCACCTTTCAATCAGTGTGGCATGAATATGATGGAAGTTGAAGTTGTACTAGAGGAGACGGAAAAATAGGGCACAGAGACAGTCATAAGGAAGAATAGAGTGAAAATTGGGTAAAAGGCTCGAAAATCATTGGGAGGAGAAAGATGAAACAGAAAGGAAGGAAGAAGAGGGAGAAAGTGAAGGTTAGAAAATCATGGAGATGAGAGAGAGAAGTAGATGTGAAATTCCATCAGGTGTTTCACGAAATGAACGGTGAGAAACAAAGTCGGTAGTGATGTCGACTATGGAACGTGCAATCAAAACGATGAAAGCAGGAAATAGCACAGAAAGGAAAGAGGTTAGTCGAGGAGAGATGAGACTATAGTGTAAGAGAAAGGAAAGAATTGAAGATTATGTTCAGAAATAAGTTCATTTTCAAGCATCGACCAGAAATGTCTGTGAACTTGACAGCACTAGTAAACTCCATCCTAGTGGAACCCATTTTGATGGCAATAATGTGTACCATTTCTGTGTGTGTGTGTGGGGGGGGGGGGGGGGGGAGGGAGGAGGGCCTGTGTGTCAGGGCTCAAGGTTCACCAGTTCAATAGCAAAAGAATACATTTTTTCCCCCTCAGCTTTCCACTCATCTGTGCTATGTGTACTACATGTATTTGTGAGAAATATGAAAATAAATTGAAATTCAAATTGAAAAATCTGTCCTCTTTCATTTCCTTCAAGATATTAGTTCTGGCAGTAATTCACAGCAACAGAAAACTCTTCTTCTCAACTTAACTCAAGTACTCCTGTATGCTTTCATCTTTTTGAAGGTATTAGTTTTGATCTGGACTAACATACAGCAAAAGAATACCCTTTAACTTCGCTGTCCAGTAATTCATTATGTATCGGCTCTTTCAAGATACTAATTTGAAGTTTGAATTGACTTGCAGCACGTGAATACCTCTTTCCATTCATCTATCCTCTGTCACCTCCTTCAAGATATTAGTAACATGGAAAATCTCGCAACTAATTCACAGCAAAATAATACCCCTTTTTCTCAACTTTCCGCTCATCTTTTCTCTTTTATCCCTTTGAAGATGCTACAATTGTAATTCCATTGAGAACTAATTTACAGCAGCAATCCTTTTTTTTTCTTCAACATTCCACTCATTTGCATTTTCTGAACAAACTAGTTCCTAAACTGATACATAACAGCAAAAAAATAAACATTTTATCTCGACTCTCTACTCATCTCAGCTATCTCTCTGAAGATATAACTTCCACTCGGAATCAATATACATGATAAAATACACCTTTTCTCCACTCTCCGTGTTTACTGTAAAAGTGGATATTTTCGCGTGACTAATTTTTCGCGCTTCGCCGGGTAAGAAGAGTTTCACGTGTTTTTAATTCCGCGGAATCATGACATCACGCACAGGAGCATATGCCAAGCAAAAATATTCACGTGCTTTTATTTTCGCGCTAGTTTCTGGTTGCGCGAAATGCGCGAAAATTTCAACACCGCGAAAATTTCCACTTTTACAGTATACTGTTCATTTTTGTGTTCAGAACTGTTTACAGCAAAAGAAACACTCCTTTTTTTCTTAAGTTTTTATTTATAAATTCTCTTTATAACTCTATCACAAAATTAGTCCTTAGGATATTATTCTTTAGATCTTCCATTTCTTGAGTTAACATTTAAAAAAGTGGTGAATGTCTCATATTACTCTCAACAGACACTATGGTACCTTTATTCTCATAATCCTGAAGTCCTACCCATCTGCACTGAGAGAATGACAAGCAGAGGCATAAATATAATTTTTCTGTACACAAATATTTTGTGTATTTATTGTTATGCTGTGCAAAGACAACAACAAATGCCTGTAACTGATCTCCCTATGTGTCAGCATAGACCTACATGGTACACAGGACATATAATTATATGCTTTTGGCATGCACTGTCATAAGATTGGTATCACAGCTATGAACTCTTTATGTGCCACGCTCGCACGCACGACTCAGTCGACGGCGTGACAACTTCACATATTCTGCTCAAACGCACAGGCCTGCTGGATTTGTGTGTAAATTCTAAGTTTCAGGGGCTGTTTTGTGTGCGGAAGTCATGTCTTTACAATAATGTAGCTACTGGTCATTTGAAAGAAAAACAGTCATAGGTTTGTCATACAGTTTACATCAAAGAAAAGCTTAGCATTTTCTTTACAACTTTACTCACTATACATATCCAGCTTAACAGATATCTATAAAAGTTACATAGACTTGAAAAACAGAATGTTTTCCCAAAATATGACTATGTTGGAGTCTCAGAATAATATGGCACATATCTGCTTGTATTGTTGCAATGATGATATGAAGAGCAGACGGCTGAAATAAAAGGGACTTTGTATTCTCTCCCTGACAAAACGGTAACACTAGGTAGTACGCATTATCAACAATGCTCACCAAACTACAAAAATGTGGTTTCTGTTGACTGTGGAAACAAGGAGAATCTGATTCAAAGTCGGTGCAGCAGTAGGTAACCTATCCCCTGCAAGACTCTCAAATGCTGCAGACATTGCACATGACCAATCAGATTCCCATGGAGAATGGGTTAAATTCCTGTAAATTGAATGAGCTGTGGCATACCATAATTTATTCTTACTCAAGTAGATGGACATGAGAGCAGCCCTATGCTAGTCTCTACAATACACAGACACAAAACACATTTTGACTGGTCCTTTCCAGTATATGTTTGTATACCAGGATCAACAAGGAAACGTTCTATCATTCATCATAATTTTACGTTTTACTGAGCCAATCAGGGTATGATACAGTCGTAGGTGTACATATTCAATAGAATTTACTGTAGAACCAGAAAATTTCACTTGCATGAAATTTTTGTGAATTTTGTAAGGAGCAAAGATTCACAAAATTAAAATGCATGCAAAAGTTCTTGCCTACATTATACATGCATTGATTGCCAATGGCAATTTGCAAAAATTTAATGCCGCAAAAAAGGCTGTCAACTCCAATTAGCAAAAATTTCATGCCACGAACATTTCTGGTTTTATGGCAGTCTTATTACATTTATCTACAACATGCTTTTTGAACATTTCTTTCATACTCACAATATATTTCAAACATGAAAATGGATGGAACAAGAAGTGCACTAATTCCTGATGACTGCTTCAGGATAGGGTTCACAAACGTTTTGAAAATCTTTGAGGATAAAGGGTTATAGTGCAAGTCAGTGACCTTTAATAATCATCAGTTGCAAGTTTAACTTTGCAGGTTCAAGTTTGCTGGTGTCCTCGTCTCTGCACAGTGGCCAGACGAGGACATCAAGTGATAGGTATCTCTTCAGGGTAGAATGGCACAGTTCTGTATCAAACTGATGCTACCTTACGAATGAACCTCCTAAATGCTAATTTCAGGATACTGGGTTAGTGACATCATCAGCATCAGACTATATTTTTAGACAATGAATGTCCATGACACAAGGAAATGGGCAATTCGTCGGCAATCTCATACATCACAGAGTAACCTACACAATCCGTGCAAATGGCGTCATCTTCTGAAGACTGAACATCAGTACCCTGCATAAGGGAAGATGGTCTGGTAAAATCCCAGGTCAATGTTTCATCTTTCCTCAGCGGAGCTTGGTTCCCTTAGGAAATCAAGGGACACAGTGCATGCAGTCTCGATGTGGTACACACAGTTTTGTGCACTGTCCACGATAATGACATGATATTGTCCTGCAGGATTGCACTTAAAACCTCAGTCAAATGTCCAAGGATCCACCATGTCAAGAGCCTCAAGTCTTTGGACAGCATCTGCTATGTTCCCAACTTCAGAGTTGTCTGAACATACAAAAAAAGAGCGATAGATATCAAATTATTTGATGCTCTCTTACAAGTCTATCAAAATTTCAATTCAATATTAAAGTTGTGGGAAACATTCATACACACATAGACAATGATTGTGGTAATGCAAGGACAATAATAGGGAGCTTTAGATTTTAGACGCACGGACATTCACAGGGAAAAAACATGTTCTGAGCGTGCGCAGAAACGAGCGTCAAGTCGATCTATTTATAGCTTGCGTCGCCAGAGTTTTTCACTACGCGTACTGGGCTATTTTTACGTCCGCACAGTTTGCAACGTAGAGAACTACTTCATGCAGTGATCATATGCGGGCGCGATTTTATTTTTTATACGTTGCATCCCAGCGTAATCTAAAGCTATTTTTCAACGTGACGTCCAGAGCACTCGTCGTCTCAAACGTCCACGCATCAAACTCTAAAGCTCCCTAATAACAGAAGGCAAACTGCCTCGACAAAATTAAGATATAATCATTGATACAAGGGGGAAATGCATATATATATATATTCGAGTTGAAAATGTGTCACATATTTGTTACAGAGAATGATTTCTATGTCAAAATTCAAGAATTATTTCATTACCATTTTCACACACATGTACAGCTGTGCATTAAACATTTCTGCAGTTTGGATATATGATTTCATGTGTTTCATCAAATAAAAGGCAGTCATGAAACCTATTTCCAAATGGAAAGTTTGTATCGTATCAAAATTATCCTTGGAATGATAGAATGAGATACCCCACAGTGATACACCATGGAGCCCTGTGAGTAATCCAAGTTCACTTTTGCCAGTTTACAAGAGGACATCAGAATTCATAATTTCTATACACAGGAAACAAAATCCAGATGACTTTCTTTAACAAATTGTAATTGTATCTCTATTTCCTGTGAAGAAAGACCCGTAAAACAAAACAAAGTAAATAAGAGCATGCAGCACAGATACAAATTACGAACACTGTCGATTTCTGCCCTTGAAAGTTGTCCAAGTGGTGGTGTTAAATTTGGCTGTGTGTGTGTTTTTTTTTAAGTAAGATGTAATGTAATTATAAAGAGAAATGGAATGTTTAAGAGTCACACACAACATCTGAAGTACCTGTAATACAACTTATTTTGTGATGACCTGTATGATGCTGCACTGTAAACTTACTCTGCTCATCCACCTTGCCTTCGGTCAGTTGGGACAGTGGGTGGACAGCTTGCAGCAGGGGACTGAGGACTTCGCTGGACAACTTGCGGGCCTGCTTCAAAAATGGGTGACCAAGCAGCTGATGGGCACTGGGCCTGCATTTAAAAAAAGAAAGTGATAATGAAACAAAAATAAATTGAGCCACACTCCGTCGCTCTAGAACTTCACATTGGCCTTTTACATGTGCTGACATATAGGCAATTCCACACTGCAAGGATCACTGTTGTGCAATGGCCTCTTTCAGTTTTCACTTTAGTTTGTTTTCATATTTCTAAAAAAAGAAACAATACTTTGTGGTAACACAAAATACATAGCACGGACAAAACACAACTCACAAAGATATATAGTAAACATTGTGCATCAATGGTCATTATGCTGATATTGCAGATGCAAAAGAGCAGAAGAAGAGAGAAACATGGAGGAAACCTACAAAAAGCTAAGGTTCTGTACAAATTGCAGGTTTCCAAGGAATGTAACTTCTTAGAATGATGGAGGTTGACATTATGGAGCTTAAAAGTGATTTGAAACCGACAAAAAAAAAAGAAAAAAAAAAAGACCCCCAGATTTCAAATACAAAAAACAAACAAACTTTCTTCTGTTTCCATCAAATCTCTTTGACCTGCCTACCCACCCCTAATGTAATCAGGTTATGTGCATGCTTTTGTCGAGAATAGACATAGAGCTTAAAATTAAATACTTGGCCCATGCGACCTAGTACATGCTGCATGTTATTTGAAATACAATGTATAAAGATGCACATGAGAAATTCGACCACTAACCTCTTATCATCAGCATACAACATATTATGCTTTTAAAGGGATGGTTTAGTTTTGATTGAGATGGGGCTTCAGGTTTCCAACTTTTTTGTGAGATAATGAAAAACATCTTAGGAAATATAAAAGAGCATACAATTCTTAGCGGGATTCAATTTTTATTTGGTGAAAATTGATTTTGAAAAGGCTGTGATATCCAAAAAACAAATAGGTCTTAATAAAAGGTGGCACCCACCGTTTACTAGGACCACTTTGCTTTACATTGTTTTTGGATATCTCAGCCATTTCAAAAACCAATTTTTATCAAATAAACTCTGAATTTCTCTTAGCATTGTATCCTCTTTAATATTATATAAAAAGTTGTTTCCTGAATCTGAATCTACCGTCTCAAAAGCTATGCCATCCCTTGTTAACCTTATATTTCCATTGGAAACTATTGGTCCTGAACTATTAAAGGAATGCAGTGCATGGAATATGATAGGTATCTTCATATCATATTCCTCATTGATGATGGATGACCAAAAGAAGACAATACATGTACATGTCTTTGATATGACACAAACATCATCAATTCAAATTCTCAGTTCACAATGTGACCTTGACCTTACTTAATTGATTCTCAGTCCAATGAGATGACAGCAGAACATTTGTTGCTGCTGTTTGTTCTTGTGTTTGTTTCAATGTAGTTTTACTGTGTTTTGTTGTTTGTTTTGTGTAGGCTTAACAGCAACACCAGCACTCACTGTTTATATCAATCAAAGAAATGACTAGCTTGTACCACACCTTTCACTGGGCTCCCTCCTGAGGCAAACTTCGATGAAATCATGAAAGTGGGATGAGAACCGCCTCTCATAAGGGTTGGGGATGTTGGCCAACCCCCTGCTGCCCCCAATGCCACTGTCCACTCTCCCCTCCTCTGGCTGGGCTGTGTTCTCATCTTCGCATAGTGTGGAGCTGTCCAGCAGTTTGGGTGTGGTGCCATTTATTTTTTCCAGCAGCATCTTGAGAGTAATGCATTAAATAATGTGTACAGGTTAGTAGTTCATATGCAGCAATGGCTTGGAAATGAGCACTAGCTGTTGGTTTATGCCAGGATTATCAAACTTTTGTAACAGCTCATGATGATGAGAAAGTTTGCCCTCCTATCCTCTTAACAAGGTTCAAATAGAATACTAAATTTACATGTAATCTCCAGTAACCATGAGGGACTAACATGAATCGGACTCCTAATCAAATCCCCATTTTTTTTTAATAACTGACCAAGCAGTATGTAGAATACAAACTGAATGGGGGTGGTTGCTTTGACAAAATAAAGCTGAAAACATGAGATATACTTACAACAGCTTACTATAAACCACAGCTCCGATGCATAAAACTGTTAAACAAGAAACATCCTTGGCATGAAACTTTCACGAATAGCCAACCACCTAAAAATTAGGGATACACTACATTGTGTGGACTAAAACTTTTGCAAATCTTGGCCTCCTCGTGAAATTAGTGAGTTTCATACAAGCAAATATTTCTGGTTTTACAATAGTCACAGTAGCCTTGAAGTTGATCAATGAAATATAGTACATGCCACATACTCTGATGATACTTTTAGTTTCTTGTTCTTTATTTCTTTTCTTTTACTCCCTACTCAATCACAAATTTGAGACAGAGTTCACACTCACTATCTCATACATATAGTCTTCCACAGCTTCGACGACCACGGACCATCGATCATGCAAATACCTGTGCATGCACTTTGCCATTAAAACCAACAGTGCTGATAAAACACATGATCCATAGGCCTACTGTACACACAGTGCATTTTGCAGAGTTTTTATTTTTGTGAGTTTCACAAGACAAGCGATATTTGCGAGATATTGCATCTCACAACTCAAATGCATTGTACATCATATCCAAAGTGGGAAAATGCAAAGTGTTTTTGTTTTTGTTTTGTTTTTTTTTTTTTTTTTGGGGGGGGGGAGACATAATAGTCATTTCTCATTCTGTCAATACATTTCTTGATTGCCAATTCCACCACTTGTAAGGACACTCACAACATATACGGCACATGCAGTAACTTGCAGGTCAGGACAATCAACCACTGTGCAGATTCAGTGGAGCAACATAAAGAGGGCTGGTCTAGTTCTCTCTCTCTCTTCATTCAATATGTAGCTCAATGCCAGCACTTCACACAACCAGTAAATGCACAAAAACATGAATTCTACGTCAATGTTTACCTTCATCGGCACCATGTCTGAGAAAGGAACACATCCATTGGCTAGCTCACAGGCTGCTATTCCTACACTATAAATGTCAGATTTGGCATCATATCCCAGGAGATTCTGGGTAAGGAATGGAAAGAGGGTATGATGTCAAAGAAGAGTTCATCCTAGAATAATTAACACACACAAACACACACAAACACACACAAACACACATATAAAATCACTTTTATGGAATAGAAGGGAATGAAAGTAACCTTGACACAGCCTTTTTGGCTACTTTACCCCCCCCCCCCCCCAAAAAAAAAAAAAAAAAAAAAATGCTAGGGTAAGGTATGTACTCCTCAGTAGATATATAATGCGATTTCATTCATTTGACACTTCAAACAAAGTAAATTGTATCGATTTATGAGTTGTTTATGTGGCACATAAAGAAACAATAAATGCTTGTAACTAAGTGAAAGCAGGAAAGACTGCATAATGTTCTCTCTTAAGGACCAGGCAATGAGGATTACATGCATTGCCCAGGGGCACAAACCATTGCTACCAAGGGACTTGAACCAGGGACCTCATGACTGATAGTCCCTGGTCATATCCACTGAGCCATGACAGCTCCTTCTCATCAAAAATATTTCCTTTCTGAGTCAACTATGGTGTACCACAAATTCCCCTCCTATTGTAGATTGCTGTATTACTTAATGGGTGTTCTATATCATTATTTCAAATTACATTCAATAACAAATTTGGCAGTATACATGTGGTCTTTGTGAAAGTGAAAATTTTAACATCGATCTTTCTCTTTATCAGTTACAGCAAAAATCTAGATGAAAGAATTGCCATACTGATCTAACATATGCAACATATGGTTGAAAAGAAATATGAAGTGACATTATAGAAACTTATGTTACTACTACAGAATGACATTTATCATTTGATTTTTAAGTTTGTCTTGATCTGACACTTGTGAAGTCTAGCACCATCATCACACATTATGGCTAATGCTTCGGCAAGGGATGACGAAAAGTGCCGAGACAGCAGGAAAACAAGCCAAACTAAAATTGACTCTGTCACCAAACAGAAGTAAGAAGTGTGGACATAGAATTGCACTGCTCACCTGTTCCAAGACCTCTGGAGCCAGCCAGGGCAGATTTCTCACAGTGTTAGTGGATGGAAAATCAAAGACTGCCTTGAGGCGCTTGCCATCCTCAATCATGCTGATGGCAGTTCGCAACCCAGAAAGGTGGATACCACCAGACCTTGTGAGCAAGATGTGACTGGCTTTAATACTCCTGCAAGTCAAAGAAGAAATGGGATATTTAGTATTAATGGTGGAATTACATCAATGTAGAGTTACTACATAAAACAGGATATGGATTTACACAATTGAACAAATCCTACGTATAAATCAATAAAAACTGCTTTAGCACACACTTTTAATACAACATGGATATTATAACAATTACACTCTAACAGACATAAAGAGAGAGAGAAAGAGAGAGAGAGAGAGACAGTGAGCGACAGAGGAGAAAAATATTTGAGGATATCAAATAGTAAAACGGTCAATTTACTCTTTCCACTGATCCTGGCAGTATAAATAAATGAAGTCAAATTTCACAGTGGAAAATGGCCTTTATTAACATTTGCTGATCATTCCAATCCAGTCTAAGGATAAACCACACCATGGAGCTATATAGATACTTTAAGTTAGATGAAAAATAATCTCATCATAATTTACAAATATGACAATCATGAGAGATGTTTTCATCAAATGAGGCAAGCATTAGACAAGATTTCACATAAACTACAATGTGCCAAGAGTATATTGTTAGCAAGATCAGCTTCAACTACAGAAGATTTCACACTGATTCACCAATTTAAGAAGCTTAGGATTACTGACTGATACGTAGCTACACATAAAATTTGAGGGGTCATAACTATCATCAGCACATGGAAGACTTCTATTTCAGATGAAGATATACCACAAACATATTCTGCTATGCGTATCTATGCTCTACAGGTTTTCACACTATCTTCATCTTTATCAAACAATTCCTCCTTCCCCACCTGCTAACCTTTTATGTTTTGCAGCTCTATGCTTCTTGCGTGTAATTCACACCCCTCCCTCTTTGAACAATGAGCATACACCAATGACTTGAAACTGAGTAGTTTGATGTGTGCAATTCTGCCAAGAAATCTTACTGTACCTGTGGATGAAGCCCATTTTATGTATGTAGTCAATGGCCAGAACAACATCCCTCATGATCTGGGCTATTACATTCTCCTTTAGACCATCAGGACAGTTTCTGTCCAGTAAGTCTCTGACTGAACCTGCAAGAAGAATTAGAAAGAAGACAGGATTAATTGACTATGGTATTCATGGGAACAAAACAAGAACAAACAAACAAAATCATACAAGCTGACAAACACAGAGCACAATGCATGTCAAAAATGCCCTTCATCCAACCAACATTTACTACTATATTGTGAAATTTGAAACATATTTCTCTTAGACTGTGGTATGAGGAACAATGAGGTTTACTGACAAATATACAACTATAAATACGTGAAAGGTATTCTCAACCATGGCAACTTTACACACCGATATGATTGCAAAAGTGCACAGCTAAGTACTAGTAAAATATAACCTGTGAGGGGATACCACTCTAGATATTGCTTATTCGCTTATAGAGTTACGAACTCACACTTAGTAAGGAAATCATAATACATAGCTTATTTTCTCATACACGTGTACAAGAGGGCACCTTCTGCTCTACTAAGAACAAATTGTTCCCTGAAGAAGAAGAAGAGGAAGAAGAAGAAGAAGAAGAAGAAGAGGGATAAAAGAAAAGGAATGAGGTACAAGTGACTTACCATGCTCCATGAGAGGCATGACTACCCAGAGTTCGTTACAATGGACAAATGATGTATGGAACGACATGATGTGTTCGTGCTGCATCAGCTTGGAGAACTGACATGCTTGCTGTATGGAAATGAACAATTGGTTACAGTAAGAAATAGGAGCAACATCAGGGATACAATGTAAGAGCCTAAATTAGGGTGAGGTGGGGGTGGGGTCAACCTTGATGATACCACTTATGCCCCAATCAGAACCACATGTACCCTTTGCCTAGCCACTAATAAGGGTGGTTCCAGGTAAATTTTACTAAATATGTGATTAGAAGAAAATGAGACACAGCCAAGTTTTTCTTAGGGGCTCTGCTGGATCCAAAGATCTTACACTATGAAGTACCCAATCAGTCAGCCACTGGCACTCCCATTGCCATGAATTAAAGTCTTGCCTAAAGGCTCCTATGGGAATACTTATCATTTGAAAAAAAAAAAATGTATCACATGCCCTACAAGCAATCTCTAAAACAGTGACCACGTATTTGAAAGAAGATCCACATCAAAGAGCAATCACAATAAAAGAATGAAGGCATTAAAGGTAGGGGATACCTTTTACAGACCTCCCAAAATGCAGCAAAACATTGAATATGAACCTCAGGGGATTTATTTAGGCCACTGCTGAGAAATTTGGAAGTCAACAGTTATCTACAATTTGAATAATGCACAAAACTCAACTACTCAGTAGTTCTGTGTGTCAGCCACACTTAAGCCTTTTTGTTGCAGTCTTCTGTATTTTTTATCTATAAACACAAATCTAAAAGTAAAAGAGCTGATGTAATAGCATATAGAGTGTGTGGCAAGAATGTATATAAAATGTTTGTAAGTTTTGATGAACTTTCTTCACAAAATATACATGATGGACACACATACAGTGCATGGGTCTGCAAAGGTAGCCTAGTAATGTACTGGAATTTACAGTGAGCCCCGAAAAAAATTCAATTCAAAATCTAACGGTCAATAAAAATGTACTAAATGTTACCTTCCACTTTCAATACTTTATGGAGTTTCTAAAATGATACTCTCTTCAACATACCACTGTATTTATACAACTCTTCACTTAAGGCATGCAAATGGGATTCCCTACCTTTAAGGGTAATAAAGATTGCATGAAGGGCAATGTTGTATATAAAATGAGAAAGTACAATAAACCAACAGAAATAGCATACACATTTACAAAATTACATTTCTCTAATTTAAACTCCTGTTTTACACACACACAAAAAAGGAACTATTTTAATAATCGGCAAAGCATGAAAAAAAAAGGGTTTTGAACAGAAGGGAAACATGGGTTGGTAGAGTTAAAAAAAATGAGTTATCATTTTTCTAACATGTCTCAAAACTATGGGGGAAAATAACAGATACTTTACACTTGTACTTCAATGAGTAAATGTGAATAATGGCTGTAAGAGTCATCAAGCAGGGTAAAAAGAGTGGACAAATATATTCAGCAATAAGGGGAGGGAATGATTTTTTTTTTTATCTACATAAATATCACACTTATGAAGTATACACTGTACATAATCTTGGATGGAGGAAAGGCTGAACAAACATCCCATTTTCATCTCTTTGCAGAGAATGAGTGGAAATCGGTCAATCAACAGAAGTGTGATTCTCATCAGTTTCTGCTATGCAGTGCACTGAAAATATGTCTAAGACTACATTCTGCACCCAAGTAACATCACGCATGAATCTAGTGTGAAAAGATCTGTGATTAAGTTTCTGTTTATCACAGAGAAAAACTGAAAGGAATCTTTTAGATTGAGAAGGACTGTCTCAAAATTGACAGAGATTAGAATGCAAAAGCACAAAATAGGATCAGGTAGCATATACATGTCCCTCTTTGTACAACCTGTAATATCTTTTTATTTAAAACCATGTGCAACCTACAAGCTTTCTTGAAACAATTAGACATGACACTTAAAGTTTGATATCATGCACAAAGATTCAATTTCTGTAAAAAAAGGAGACTTGAGATTTTGCCATGACAACACAGACTACAACACCCTGCTATAGATGATCGTTTTATTTGGTACAGAATGACATGGTCATCTGCTACTGCCATATCAAACCTTGGGATCAGCTTCAGAGTATTTAATTCTACAGCCATGTATGACTGCATTAGTGTGTTCTCTCTATCAGTCTCTGTGTGAAGAAGTTTTATGTCATTGGACTGTCTACAGTAACCTAGTGGGTCTAGTCATGGGTTTCGTCATCCTGTGCCTCAAGGTTCAAATCATTACAAAGCGAAGACACTCACATTTAGCCCCACAAAGCCATCTGTCATCTTCTCAAGGTTTATTCTTCTTATTGCCACGAGGTCTCCAGAAGGCCCATGCCTAGCAATATGTACCACAGCATTGCCTTCAAAATTGCGACCTGTTTGATCACACAGACAAAAAAAAAAAAAGAAAAAAAAAGGGAGGAAACCTCAATACAACATATTGAATCAACAGGAAATACAGTGCAGACCTGCTGCAAGTGTCACAGAAACCTAAATGGATGTCATGATAAAGACTGCACTAAATGCTGAATAAATGAGTATGGTCAATAGCACAATCAGGGTATGCAATTGTGTAACAGGGCAAAAATGAAAAAACTTGGTGAAAATGCTTTTTTTGTTGTTTGTTGTAGCTGAGTGTTCAAATTTTCATTTCATGTAAAGAAAGAGTCAAAATTTTGCATTAAACTGTGCATAAATTAGCATTTAAATTAGGGGTGTCGAATTACATTGAAATGACTAATATATTGGAAAAATTCATTTAAAAAAAGGAGAATGTTTTTTTCATCTGATATTGCTGTTAGATATTCCTGATAAATATCCCTTTCATTCACCACCAGCACATAGCCGTGACATATCACAAAATATGAATGAATTTCATATTTTCACTTCTCGAAATGGTGATCAATTTTGTAGGCATTATTTTGAATTCAAATAAAACCACTTTTACATATTTTATCATATTTCACTTTTGCCAAAGAGTGAAGAGGCGAAACTTTCAGGAATAGGTAACAGACATATAGTGGCCATTATTACAAATTTTTATGAAATTAGGGCTGGTACTTTGGAAGATATTATATTTTTCATCAAAAAATTATCTGTACAGTTTGACCTTGAATGTGCGCACAGTGTTTGGATCAATTCTCATATTTGTAAACACAGATAGAAGAATGAATGTGAGATTTATGATGACTTGAGTTGATATCCAAGCTGTGACACTCAAACAATGACATATTAAGCCAAAATACTATGTTTTTGCTTATGATATCCTTAAAAATTGAACAAGCATTGAAATATGAGCACTGAACACTTATCATATGACCTTCATGCAGTATAACATGGGCGTGTATCACACTTTTTTATGCCCAGCAATTTGTAAAAATATAAAAAAATAAGTTCCTATTGCTCAAATTTGCTAAAATTTTCACACAATAGATTTCTGCATGTGTACAATTCATGGTTAAAAAAACAAGGATATTCAATTAGGGGAAACGATTCTTTAAAGTAGTCAAATTAGGATATACCTCACTGAAAATACTGAAAAACAGCTGCACTTATTTTACTCAGCATTTGAAAATGGCTCAAAACTCAAAACTGGCTGAACATTTATTGGCAAACAGCGCACCATATTGTAGTGTGTCTTCAGTACTTTCAGGAAAAGCAGAAAAATAAGCTGTTTCTCCATGTATAGCTGTACAGCATGGGTTTAAAGGTCACAATGTCACAAAAATAAGCCAGCATTACACTCCTACCAGGATGGCACTTCAGACCTTATAACTTTCTCCAGCTGAAAGAACCACTGTTTTTTATTGCATGCAAGCAATGCCAGGAAAAAATCCATTAATTTGATACCAAACACATAGGGGTAGACTTAAAATATGGACCTCAAATCTTGATTTTACGTAAGTTGTAAAACGCTTTTTTTTGACGCATTACGTGGGTTTTGAGGGACTTTTTGGTAATTAATCTTTAATAATTAGATTACTTCTGAGACATACATCACTTGATGTCATTGGTTTGAATGAGACATTTTGTGATTCCATGATTGATGATTCTGAATTGCATATCGATGATTATGTCCTATTACGTAGAGACCGTACAAGACATGGTGGCGGTGTGGCTGTATATATTTCCAAAAGATTCAACTATAAAATAAGAGACGATTTGAATTCATCTACTTTAGAATGCCTTTGGTTTGAATTGCATTATCCAAATAAGCCTTCCATCCTTGTAGGGGAATTTTACAGACCTCCGAATTCTCACGTCGATTTCTTTGACGAATTAGACAGGACTTTGGACTGTGCTCTCTCGGAACATATGAGTTGTATTATATTAGGTGATTTCAATTGTAATTATATGCCACACCAATATGATGTGAATGCCGAAAAAGTTATGTTTTATACAAATATGTACGGACTAAGTCAGTTAATTGATACTGCCACAAGAGTTACAAATACTGCTTCTACTTTAATTGATTTGATATTTGTATCAGACAAAGAACTTTACAGTGAATGGGGAATATTTGAGACTAGCATTAGCGATCATTATTTGGTATATGCTATTCGGGACTTCAGTGCAAAGATCCATAAAAAATCTGAATGTGCGGAATTTCGCTCATTCAAAAATCTTAATGAGGAGGAATTTTATAGTGATTTGAGAAGCGCTCCGTGGCAGGTCATAAAAGATATAGACGACGTTGATGATGCGTGGGATATGTGGTTGACTCTTTTCAATGATGTTATCAACAAGCACATACCTTTGCGCAAAAAGCGGATAAGAAAACATGCATGTCCATGGATATCTGATGAGATTGTTAAGCTCATGACGGAACGTGATAAAGTTCTCAAAGCTGCTAAATCTAACAATAGTGATGATCTTTGGAGTACCTATAAATATCTAAAAAACAAAGTTACTCATCTCATGAGAATAAGAAAAAAACAGTATAACACTGACCAAATTTTACAAAATCGTAACAACAGTAAGAAAATGTGGAAGAGCTTGAGGGAACTTACGCCTAAATCATCACCCATTTCTCCCAATACCATAAAGGTTGATGATGCAGAAGTATCGGACAACGCAAGTATTGCTGAAGCATTCAACAATTTTTTCATATCTAATGCTACTAAAATTACAAAAGACCTGCAGAGGAATACTCCGCAAATGATATTTGATGAGGACAAAGGCTTTGTTCCATCTCATTCTCAATTTAATTTAAGTATGATAACGAGAGATTTTGTATTGAGACAGATCGAGCTTCTTGGCATAGATAAAGCAACCGGAGAAGATCACATCGGCTGCAAACTTTTAAAGATGACAAAGAATGTTATTGCAGAATCTCTTTGCGATATTATCAACAAGTCCCTGTCTACGGGAGTTGTTCCACGTGAATGGAAAAAGGCTCGGGTAGTACCGATATTTAAAGCGGGAGATATTTCTTCGTTGAATAACTACCGCCCCATCTCAATCTTACCAACAGTGAGTAAAATTATCGAAAGGGCCGTACATCAACAACTGAGCGAATTCATGAATGCGAATGATTTACTACACCCTAATCAATCTGGTTTTAGACCATTTCATTCCACATCAACTGCTCTTGCAAAACTTGTGAATCAGTGGTCTTTGAATATAGATAATAATCAAATTTCTGGAGTTGCCTTCATAGATCTTCGGAAGGCATTTGACACTGTAGATCATGACCTACTTTTACATAAATTAAAGTGTATAGGGTGTAGTAAGACGACTGTAGATTGGTTTAAATCCTATTTAAGTGACAGACAGCAAGTGACGCAATTCAAAGGAGCCAAGTCCCACCCTTCAACTATTAAATTGGGTGTACCTCAAGGGTCAATTCTTGGTCCCCTTTTATTTTCAATATATGTCAACAGTCTACCCGAGTGTACTTCAGAAGGTGTTATAGATATGTACGCTGACGATACGACCCTCACTGTCAGTGCTAATGACGCAACAGTTTTAGAAGAAAAGATAACTGTTGCACTAAATAAAGTAATGGGGTGGATTAAGAAAAATCGGCTCGTCCTTAACACTGACAAAACTTCTGTCATGATTATCGGCTCCCGTGCTAATCTCGGGAAAATTGAAAATTTCAGTATTTCATTAGATGGTAGTCGGATTAAAAGAGTTCAGTTCACTAAATGTTTAGGTGTTTTAATAGATGAAGAACTGAAATGGTCTAAACAAATCGAAAATGTATGTAAACGTACCCAAAAAAGTGTCTGCATGATAAAGAGAGCGAAGGCCTTTTTGCCCCAACAATCCCTAAAATTACTTTATAATTGTCTAGTGTTACCACAATTTGATTACTGTTCTGTTGTTTGGTCAAACAGATTTCAATACCATACAACTAAGCTAGAAAAAATTCAAAAGAGGGCAGCAAGAATAATTTTGGACAAAACATATGACACACCGTCGGCTGATTTATTCAAAAGTCTTAAATGGATGACACTAGACAAACGTTTTGATTTCAGCCGCGTTATGATGATATATAAATGCGTCCATAACTTAGCACCTTCGTACCTTCAGGTGCACTTAGTTAAGCCTAGTGATGTGCACGAACATCATACAAGGCTAATAGACAGTGGAAATCTATGTGTGCCAAGATTTCGCTCTGATTGTCACAAGTGCAGCCCAATCGTATCCTCTGTACTTGAATGGAACAGGCTAGATCATTCAATTAGATCAGCTTCTTCCATATATTCATTTAAGAGATTGTTTAAGCAAATTTGCTATTTGTAAGTAACACACGAAATTCATTCTGGGCTTTATCATTCCTGTATAATAGCGTTTTTAATTGGTATTTCGGCATTCTGGTGAACTCTTGCTGTGGCATGTACTTTTTATGTTACTTTGCAATGTACAGTATGCTGGTATGTATCTACACTGTATTATGTCATCTTCTGTATATACGTTTTGCTATTTAATGTACATATGTTCATCAATATTATTCAGGGCTCCATGGAAGACCACTATTTATTGGTGAATGGACTACCCTGACAAAAGATTAGAAATAAATAAATAAATAAAATAAATAAATAAAATAAAAAAATAAAAATAAATAAAAAAATAAAAATAATTAACAGTAAATGAGAAGAAATTAGCTATTGTCTTACCACATGTGATTACTGATGTCTTAGCATGCTGCATGTGAATTTTTAAGTCAGTTGGTGCATTCTTTTAGAAGTTACAATTTTTTAAAGTGAGAAAGTCATGATTGCATACCCTGATTGTGCTTATCACCGTATATATTCAAAACAAGTCACAAAAGAATTACAAGTTGTATTGATTGGTGTGTCTATTTCACACTGATGAGAGTATCACCAGGGTTAAAACACATCCACACACACATCCACACACACAAAGTTTCATGTCCATAGTACACCAAGAGGGTCCAAGAGATTGTTGTATTTTCAACCTTACAGAACATTCAAGCAATCAAAGATTTCTGACTAGCACTATTCATCAAATTTTCTGTGCACTCCTCTCTTGATTTGATCTCAACTTATCATTGTACTTTATAGGGTAATCAACCAAGTTTGCTTTGTATGTCTTTTATAGCTCAGAGGTGAAAGTTCTTGATGATACAGTTTGGCTATGTCAATGAAAATAAAAAGGTCCAAATTTACATTCATAGCCATATATGTTGTCTCTGTACATGTAGATGTCAAATATCACCAAAGTCTATGTATTATTCTTCAGTCCCATCAAAATGAACTTATTATTGTATCATCATGCTGAGTTGACTGGAATGGTTTCTACTGGTTCAACATTCATTCAACATTTCAACATGAGTACAAACCTATTAGAGTTAGGAGAGTGTAATGCCTAGAATCCCCCTCAAACTTCTGATCAGTCATTTTCTGCAGTGGTGTATAGAAAAGAAACAGGAAGATTGATAAACACTAATCAAAATGAAGTAACACAAATTATCATCTCAGGAAGCTTTGTATCTTTATAAAATGCTTGCAATATCTGGCCACATTGCTTGGTGCATGCTAAGACTGGATTTCCATTGATAATGTATAACACTCTGCGCTCATCATGATTAACAAGTTTGATTAATGTGCATGCACCACTCTGCAGCAAACTCTGAAAGACACACAACAAATGGAAGAAGAATAATCATATTAAGAGATAATGCCATTAATGCAAGCTGCCCATAATTTGACCAAAATGCCGCTCAAAATTTGACCGCCCGTCACAACATGTAGAAACCTACACATGCCCTTGCGCATGGTTAGACCTTGCAGGGAAGGCCAAACCTTATTTATGTGCAAGCTTTTTAAAAGTGGTTGTAAACAAACAGAACAGCATACCACAGGTACCCAGAGGATGTTGCTTCCCACATGACGGCAATCAGTTTGGAACTTCTCTGTATCTACACAGTATTGGCAAAGAATCTGACTTCTTGTAAACACCCATTAATCAAATTGGGACCCTTAAAGCTAGATAGGATTCTTTCTTTCTGAGGCAAGGTCCCGGGCCGGGGCAGGCCGGTGCAGTCTGGATCTGGATCTGGATGTGTAGGATGCAGGGCCCTATTTGGGTATTGGGCATAATGCATCTGATGAGAGAGGGCGCAGGGATAGTTAGAAAGTTCGATAGGTGGCCTTTTTGAATGAGTCTATGATCAGCTGATGATGGCGAGTTGATAGTGGCGTCACTCAGCCTCTCAGGTGGTTCCACTCGACGGTAGATGGGAAGAATGAGTTCCTGAATTGTTCTGTTTGTGCTCTTAGTCTGATATGGTTAACCGCACCAGCGACCCCAATATATACTAGTTACAGCGCCCTGCACCGGGGCTATTACATGGTTAAAGCACTTAGTGCATTAGTTATTTAATTAACTATTGATAAATTGTCACTTGTCTATCTAATGTTTAACGTTATAACATCTAATCAATGGTAAATTTATAGCAGTTTGTAAATTGCTTGGCACAAATACATCATATAGATTTTATAGGTTGAACGAAATTTTGAGTTGGGAGAGCAGGCACCAACCCCCTTGGGCCCTAACCACTTTGAAGAAGAGGGTGCTTTTGAGGTTCCTTGATCTTCTTTCTATGGAGATGCAATTCAGTCAGCTTGTATGTGACAGTCAAAGCCATCATCTCTAAGTTAAAGGTATTAGCTCACATTTGCAAACCCACAAAAATCAAAACTGCATAAAACAGGTCCAATATGATTTCAAGTGCAAGTTATAACAGTAACATACCTCACCTGTTGCTCTTTGTCTATACCATTCGATAAAAGAGAGGAAATCATCGTTTTAAAGGTAGGGAATCCCATTTGCACGCCTTAAATGAAGAGTTGTATAAATACAGTGGTATGTTGAAGAGAGTATCATATTAGAAACTCCCATAAAGTATTGAAAGTGGAAGGTAACATTTAGTACATTTTATCGACCGTTAGATTTTGAATTGAATTGTTTTCGGGGCTCACCGTAAATTCCAGTACATTACTAGGCTACCTTTGCAGACCCATGTACTGCATGTGTGTCCATCATGTATATTTTGTGAAGAAAGTTCATCAACACTTACTAACATTTCTATATACATTCTTGCCACGCACTCTATATGTTATTACATCAGCTCTTGTACTTTTAGATTTGTGTTTATAGATCACAAATACAGAAGAATGCAACAAAAAGGCTTAAGTGTGGCTGACACACAGAACTACTGAGAAGTTGAGTTTTGTGCATTATTCAAATTTTAGATAACTGCTGACTTCCAAATTTCTAAGCAGTGGCCTAAGCAAGTCCCCTGAGGTTCATATTTAATGTTTTGCTGCATTTTGGGAGGTCTGTAAAAGGTATCCCCTACCTTTAAAATCAATTTTCAAACCGGGTCAACCCGACCCAAAATCGAATTACAAGTGCGGGCTAGCTACGTACATGTAACTTTAATACACATGTATCGCATGCATGTAGTACGTACGTGGACCAGAGCTAGTGAGCGTAGTGTACATACGCATGAATACGGTGTATTTTCATTTATTTTTATGAAAGTATGGACTAATTGGAACGAAATTTTGCACAGGTGTTACTGCAATCATACCCAAACTCCATGCTAACTATGAGACCAATTGCTGCAGAGTGCAGGTTTACAAATGTAGGCTAGTATGGTTGGGTGTTCATAATACCGGACACCTAACGTTTTTCTATCAATAGAAACGTGAAAAATCTCAACAATTTGCCTGAAATTTTACTCACGTGTGGAAAAAATACTCCGGATTCACAAGCGCGCACTGAAAATGCGATCTGAGGTACGCGCTTTTAGATGGCGGCTTCGAACGCGTGGGGTGTCATTTTTTCCGCACTCAGTTGCCCTGCTCATTTCTACCGACCACCCTGACAATATGCATAAAGGGCACTTAAATGCATTTTTTCGACAGGCCGCTGTTTTTTTCTAGACGTCATTTTTTCCCCAATAATATTTGAATATATTTTGAATCCTTCGATATTACTTTTGAAGGACTGTTTGATGAATTTGACTTGATTTTCATTAGGAAACCTTTCATCGTAATTGAAATAAATTAGATAAGTCGGTTTGTTTTTTTCACATTCATTTCTCGTTTCTGCATCAACTCGTACGGTCGTAGCGGGCGACAAAATGTTTGTCATGTGTATGTGTAACGTGTGTGCACGATCGTACAAGCGGCGGTGACAATTTTGCGGTCAAAATCGTCAAATTTATTATGGAAGGATACTCTACATCTAACAATGAGTCAGCAAAGGTAGGCCTACAAATTGTAGTTATATGTACACTGTGTAGTTATACACGATAAATCTTATTCGATTTTGCTAAAGTTCGGTAATTTAGAGGGAATACTTATTTGTTTTCGCCACATTTTTACTCGGTAGCGTAGCCCAGTGAAGAATCGAACATCGTTGCGCGTAGTTCCATGCGTACATTTTCTGTCTGTACGCGCAATGCCATTATAATGCGCGGTCGGTCGTTATGGACCCGGTCGGTGGGTTGAACACCTACCATACCTTTATTTAATGTTAGAGTTTAGACACAACTTTTTTTGCCCAGCGCGAATTAGGTATGGTACACATGCGGTGAGCTGGGTCACCCTCATCCTGTGCTAATTACTCAATCTACAATTAAAAAACAAACAAACACAACAAACAAAAGACACACACAAAAAAACACTGTAACATCGAAAATGACCCCAACCAACCCCGGGACGCGTTTTTTTTTAAGACGGCACAGATTGGGGCATGGCGCGTGTTAAACCTATGGGAAAAACGTTGGGTTAGGGTTTTTGGTTATGGTTAGGGTTAGGGTTAGGGTTGGGGTTAGGGTTAGGGTTAGGGTTAGGGTTAGGGTTTGATGGTTAGGGTTAGGATTAGGATTAGGGTTAGGTTTAGGGATAGGGTCCCCGATAGATTTTTAGTTTCCCCAATCTGTGCCGTCTAAAAAAAACACGCCCCCGGGACGCGTGTTTTTTTTAGACGGCGCAGATTGGGGACCCTAAAAATCTATTGGGGACCCTATCCCTAAACCTAACCCTAATCCTAACCCTATTACCCTAACCCTAACCCCAACCCTAACCCTAAACCCTAACCAAAAACCCTAACCCAACGTTTTTCCCATAGGTTTAACACGCGCCATGCCCCAATCTGTGCCGTCCCCCGCCATTAGATACCGGTACTAGTCCCATGTATCGTATTGTGTGTTAGTATAGTGTGCTCAATCGACAACAATCCACTCCAGTCCTTCGTAAACCTGGCTTAAGTTAGATATTAGTGGAGGAGTCCTTCCTTTTCTGTCACATAAAAAAATAATGCAGCATTCCAACGTACGATTTCCTATAACGTTATGTAAATATCAATACTCACAATGCAAAAGCTGCTCAGGATCTTCAAAGACTCGGATGAGGTTTGTTATCGTATTTCGTGGAATTGTACACAAACACGTCGATCGATACCTAATCGGTGAGGGTGCGATAGCGGATGATCGACTTCGGTGCTTCCCCTCCACTCGACTCGGTGATTGTGTGTGCGTGCTGTTGTTACATGTACTAGCAAAATACGTGTATTCAGGGAGGTGAGACCTCTCACCTCCCTGGTGTCACTGGCGTAGCCAGGGGGGGGGGGGGGGGGGGGGGGCGATGGGGGCGGTCGCCCCCCCCCCCTAAGATTTGGACCGGGGATTTGGGAGGCGGAAAAAAAAAATGCGTGTATACTGTATGCATGCACATGAAGCGGGTCTCCTTTGCAACCTTTCATCAAATAAGATATTTTTTTTGAATATTTTCACTCAAAGTGTGCACCAGATCGTTGAATTTCAATTCAAAATATGCAAAATCTCTCGTGCTTGGGAGGGGGTATCCCCCTCCCAAACCCTCCCCCTCTGTGCCTCTTTCCCTAGCTTAGTACACTTTTTAGATTTACAAAAAAAATATGAATAATTCTGAGTGCACAAGACTTATCACATACCTTCCAAAAACTCAAGGTTCCCTCATGTATAAGAGGAATTTCCCCTTTTAATCGACCCTTTCCTCCCTCAGTCCCCTCCCCCCATCAGTTTTTTTTTTGATTTCCCAAATGTTGATTCCATCAAATATGCGTATACGAGATATCTCAATTTCAACCTTAAAAAGGCAAAAGCTCCATCGGAAGGGAAAGGTGGAGATAACACTCGCCCACGCCTTCTCCCTGCTCACCCGCCCCTCCTCCCCCCCCCCCTTCCGCCATGCATATAAGTAGACTGTGGCTATACCCAGATCGCTTTATTTCAATTCTAAAAACGCAAAAGCTCCGCGAGCGGGAGGCGGAATTCCCCTTCCCCTAAGCTCTACCTCACTAGACTTTATACACTGACACACAGATGGTGCACATTCGGAATAAGAGCTAAATTCCGTGATTTTAACACTTCGATGAAAAAGTATTGCACCAAAAATTTGCACCAGATCGTTGAATTTCAGGTCTGAAAACGCAAAATCCCCTTCGTGTGGGAGGGGATATGCCCCTATCTACAACCTCGTGTGCATGCTTTTTCTGTTTGATTGCTGAACAGACAGCGTTCATGATATTCAGTGTAAGAATTAATACAAGAAGTGTATTTAAATATAGGCAAATTGTTCAATAATAATCTACACTAAAATATACTGCAACCTCAAACAAGTGGGACTGCTTCAACTCGTTAAAACACGCAAAAACATGCATCAAATTGCACCATTTTGCAACATAAATATGCAAAAAGTTCTCACCGTAGGAGGGGGGACACCCCCCTCCCACACCCTCCCCCTCCCCCTTCGCTCGCTCCGCTCGCTCGGGTTCAGTCGCTTTCATGATATTCAGTGAAAAGAATTAATACAAGAAGATACCATTTTATATGCAAATTGTTCAATAATAATCTACATCAAAATATACTGCTACCTTACACTAATGTTACTGTTTCACGTCGATAAAACGCGCAAAAACATGCATCAAATTGCATCATTTGCAACATCAAATTGCAAAAAGTTCTCACCGTGGGAGGGGGGACACCCCCTCCCACACCCTCCCCTCTCCCTTCGCTCGCTCCGCTTGCTCGGGTTCAGTCGCGTTCATGATATTCAGTGAAAAGAATTAATACAAGAAGTGTATTTAAATCATACCATATTATAGGCAAATTGTTCAATGATAATCTACGTCAAAATATACTGCAACCTTAAACAAGTGGGATTGTTTCAACTCGTTAAAACACGCAAAAACATGCATCAAGTTGCACCATTTGCAACATCAAAATGCAAAAAGTTCTCACCGTGGGAGGGGGTACACCCCCTCCCACACCCTCCCCCTCCTCCTTCGCTCGCTCCGCTCGCTCGGGTTCAGTCGCGTTCATGATATTCAGTGAAAAGAATGAATACAAGAAGATTATTTTAATGATACCATTTTATAGACAAATTGTTCAATAATAATCTACATCAAAATTTACTGCTACCTTACACTAATGTTACTGTTTCACGTCGATAAAACGCGCAAAAACATGCATGAAATTGCACCATTTGCAACATCAAAATGCAAAAAGTTCTCACCATGGGAGGGGGGACACCCCCTCCCACACCCTCCCCTCCCCCTCGCTCGCTCCGCTTGCTCGGGTTCAGTCGCGTTCATGATATTCAGTGAAAAGAATTAATACAAGAAGTGTATTTAAATCATACCATATTATAGGCATAACTAATTGTTCAATGATAATCTACATCAAAATATACTGCTACCTTACACTAATGTTACTGTTTCACGTCGATAAAACGCGCAAAAACATGCATCAAATTGCACCATTGCGACATCAAAATGCAAAAAGTTCTCACCGTGGGAGGGGGGACACCCCCTCCCACACCCTCCCCCTCCCCCTTCGCTCGCTCCGCTCGCTCGGGTTCAGTCGCGTTCATGATATTCAGTGAAAAGAATTAATACAAGAAGATAATTCAAAATGATACCATTTTATATGCAAATTGTTCAATAATAATCTACATCAAAATATACTGCTACCTTACACTAATGTTACTGTTTCACGTCGATAAAACGCGCAAAAACATGCATCAAATTGCATCATTTGCAACATCAAATTGCAAAAAGTTCTCACCGTGGGAGGGGGGACACCCCCTCCCACACCCTCCCCTCTCCCTTCGCTCGCTCCGCTTGCTCGGGTTCAGTCGCGTTCATGATATTCAGTGAAAAGAATTAATACAAGAAGTGTATTTAAATCATACCATATTATAGGCAAATTGTTCAATGATAATCTACGTCAAAATATACTGCAACCTTAAACAAGTGGGATTGTTTCAACTCGTTAAAACACGCAAAAACATGCATCAAGTTGCACCATTTGCAACATCAAAATGCAAAAAGTTCTCACCGTGGGAGGGGGTACACCCCCTCCCACACCCTCCCCCTCCTCCTTCGCTCGCTCCGCTCGCTCGGGTTCAGTCGCGTTCATGATATTCAGTGAAAAGAATGAATACAAGAAGATTATTTTAATGATACCATTTTATAGACAAATTGTTCAATAATAATCTACATCAAAATTTACTGCTACCTTACACTAATGTTACTGTTTCACGTCGATAAAACGCGCAAAAACATGCATGAAATTGCACCATTTGCAACATCAAAATGCAAAAAGTTCTCACCATGGGAGGGGGGACACCCCCTCCCACACCCTCCCCTCCCCCTCGCTCGCTCCGCTTGCTCGGGTTCAGTCGCGTTCATGATATTCAGTGAAAAGAATTAATACAAGAAGTGTATTTAAATTATACCATTTTATAGGCAAATTGTTCAATAATAATCTACATCAAAATAAACTGCTACCTTAAACAAGTGGGACTGTTTCACGTCGATAAAACGCGCAAAAGCATGCATCAGATTGCACCATTTACAACATCAAAATGCAAAAAGTTCTTACCGTGGGAGGGGGGACACCCCCCTCCCACACCCTCCCCCCCCCCCCTCGCTCGCTCCCTCGCAGACTAACCGCCCCCCCCCCCCCCCCCTAAGATGAAATCCTGGCTACGCCGTTGCTCACATACACGTCATTAGTTCCTGTGTAAAGTTCAGGTTTTGTACAGAGGGTTAAAATTTGACCAAAATCTGGAACCTAACTTTGAAATTAATCATGGATTTCATAAAACTGATATAGGTTTTCATATTCAAATCACCTCCAACTAAAATGTACACTATTCAGCTATTGCTCATATCAATGACAGTTTTATCTGATATATAGTTTTCGAGCTATTAAGCATCAAGAGTGGGAAATAATTTGTGTTTTTGTATTTGTAACACCTAGTACTAATTAATGCAAACCCGAAGATACAACGCTATCCTATGTGAAAATCACCTATATCGATTACATACATCGGAAAATGACACCCGATGTACAAATGCAAACTCATAACGTTTTCCAATGTTAAAATAACCTAAATCGATTATAAATATCGGGAAATGACACATCGAAACACTTTAGTAATGCAAATTCCAAAACAAAAAATTTTCCTACCTGAAAACTACCTACATCAATTACAAATATCTGAAAATAACACCTCGATATTAAAAAACAAACAAACACGATATGACATGTAAAGCCATACTTCCAAAACACTATTATTTTCCTGTATCAAATTTTCACTCTTGCAGAAGCGCAAATTTAATTAGCACCAGACTGAATAACAGTTTCCAGCAAGAGTGGGGTAGTGATGTAGAGGAAATTTTAATTCCCAATGTTAGAACTCTCAAATTTTCAAGCGGGAGCTTTATTTTAAGAAATACTTCCAACACTCCAATGATTCGCAGAGAAGTTTTTAAGCAAATTCCGTCGGGCATATCCCAAATTGCCAATTGTTTCTGGAAGATAATAATCACATTCCTAGAAATTAAAGATTTTGTACCCATTGCAATAAGAATAAAATTGGTGATTAATTTTTCATTGCAGTCTCTTAAATGAGCAGCGAAAGAAATACTTAATCAGATATCACAGGAAATACCCAAAATGAAGGTGGATCAATTATTCAATTGTGGAAAGATCATGGCAGTCCTTCCTAGTTAAACCAAGATTTAAAGTTAATAAGGAAATATGTTTAGATGACTAATATTTTTCGACCTTTTCTTAATTCCTACATAGCCCTTTTTACAGCCTGTGCCTTATCTGCAACATGTATCCCACTCTCCCCTCATTCTCTTCCTTTCTCTTCTCGCTCTTGTGTCCATATTTCATGTAATTATTCGACCAAGTAAAGAATATAGGATACATATCATAAACATTGCAAACATGAAACAAACCAGAATGAACATTACAAAGGAATGCACTGTAGGCCTACTGTATATGTCACTCCAAAAAAAAAAAAAAAATGAAATAAATGGAGCCAAAATGAGGGTCAGGGGACACAGAAGTTATTTACTATTGCCCGTAGACATGTGAACCCACACGTGTTGCCCCTAAGAAACATTTAACATTCTTTATTCATCGTATGAATATATTTCTGTATGTTTTTACGTTTTTTTAATTTTCTTTGTTGTTGTTTTTTTTTTTTATTATGTTACTCATATTTCTTTCGTTAATTTGTCCACGGAATTTGTCATCAGCTTTGTGTCCTTCTTACTGTTTCCTCTTACTCTTTGTTTATCCTCTCTCTCTCTCCCTCTCTCTCATCTGTCGTCATATTTTCCTTCCTTTTTTGTTCACTCTATCGTTTATATAAAGCATGTGTTTCTGTACATTCTTCTTTGTTTCTTTTCATCAATCGTATTTCACTCTTATTTACTTTATCATAGTTGTTTGTATAGACTTAAAGTTACGTGCAACTCTGTATTATTGAAGTATTAAAATGAAATATGATTTTAAATTGGACTCCGAAAGCCATAATATGGGTTGTTGAGTAAAATGAACTTTCAACTTTCGACTACAGTCCCGCAAACACGTCATGAAAGGAAGGTGTCGATCGATTAACAGATCGTGCAGCGCAAACTCCCGAGCGCATTAGATCGATTTTCTTTATCTGATTCCTCCAAATTGCTGCCAATTACTGTGCCGAAAGGATGGAATAATAGGTAATATCAATACTGATAATTGACTTATATTTGTATGTTAATATTTTCATGAATGCTTGTTCACAACAATAGGTAAAACAAAATGCACCGTCTAGGAGATTGCTTGCTTGCTTGCTTGATTGATTGATTGATTGATTGATTGATTGATTGATTGATTGATTGATTGATTGATTGATTGATTGATTGATTGATTGTATGAATGATTGATTAATTCTATTCGATTTGAAATTATTTCCACTTTGTGTTCGCTAGCACAAAAACAAACATAATTGACTTACAATGATTATACAATAGCATTTTTGTCCATTTTACTTGGACGTACAAAAATTATAAAGCACATGAAACTTTTGCAACAGAAGAGCATTTATGTAGTCAAAGGAGCCTACGCAGTTGTATTACCTGCCCCCCCCCCAAAAAAAAAAAATGAATTAATCACATCGTTACTTTGATTGAATTGATCTGAATTCATTTCCACTTTGTGTTCACAAGAACAGGAAAAAATGAGTTACAATAATTATGAAAAAAAGGGAAAAATCTATCTTTTATGTAAAAAACATAATAATCTAAAAACATGTTCAAATTACATAGACGCTTGCAACAAACCGTAAATAACTAGTTTAAGAACCTAAGTGGAGGAGTCTGAATCAAAAGCACAGCCAGTATATTAGATAGGCCCCCGAAAAAAATCCCATCATTACAGAACCGTAATTTACAACAACAACAACAACAGCAAAGTATTCATACCTTTAGAAACAAGCCAATAACTATAACAACTGAAACTAAAGCCCCGCAATGATTACAGAAAATGAGATGGAAGGATACGAAACAGAAGGAATAGATGAGACAACTTAAGATTAGAAGGGAAAGAAGAGATGGAGAGGGGAGCTGATATCGAACAAAAGGATTTAACATTTCAAACATAACATTGTTGTAATATTTGGTTCCTAAATTGTCTCTTAAAATAAATGATAGACTGTCGATGTGTCAAAGTTGAATATAAATTGGTTAGTATATAAATATTTTTTGCATGTGGGGTTGTGTTTAACCTGATGTTGTGAACAAAGATTGATAAAAGTACTAACATACAAAGGCAACTATTAATATAGCCAATGTAATTTTGATTGTTTTGGTACAGTAATTGTCAGTAATTTGTGGGGAAACAGATTCATTTTAAGACCAACTGCGCTGAGGAGTTTGCATTTCAGAACCTGTTAATCGATAGACACCTTCCTTTCACAAGTTTGCAGTACTGTGATTAGTGGAAAGTTAGAATTTTATTTCCTTCACTATATAACCCATATTCTTGGTATCGGAGTCCAATGTAAAGTCATATTTCAATTCAATAATACAAACAGAGTTGCAAGTAACTTTGAAAATATAACAAATAAGTATATAAGTAAATCAGAGTGAATCACGATTGATGAAAAGAACCAAGAAAATGTACAGTAATATGTAATATAGGCCTATTATAATACACGACCCCGTGAACAAAAAAAAAGAAAGAAAGAAGGAAAATATGACGAGAGAGAGAGTGGGAGAGAAAAAGAGGGGAAGGGGAATTCCTAAGAGTGAGAAGGACCCAAAACTGATGACATGAGCACAGCTGTACAAATTTAGAATGAAAGAAATACGAGTCACGTATAGTTAAGAAAAACAAAAAGGGAAAATAAAAAACCCAAAGACGTACGGAAATATATGCATATGATATAAGTGAACAAAGAATGAAGGAAAATGGAGACGAGAGAGAGAGAGAGAGAGAGAAAAATGAAGAGAAAGAGGGGGAGAGTGAAAAGACACGTTACAAATAAAGAAGTCACAATCTGCAAAAAAAAAGGCTTATGCAGTAACTAAGAAAAGGACGAAATATAGTCATCTTAACATGTGTCATCTATAACTACAAAACTTAGTTTAACTAGAAAGAACTGCCCTCTTTTCATACTTTTCACAATTAAATGATCCACCTTCGTTTTGGGTCTTTTTCTGTGTTATCTTAGTATTAAGCAGGTCAATTTCTTTCGCTGTTCATTCAGAGGCTGCAATGAAAAGGTAATAGAATTCATCACCACTTTTATTCACACAATCTTTGATTTCAAAGTATTTGAATATCTTCCAGAAACTGTTGGGAATTTGTGATTAGCACAACGGAATTTGCATGAAAATTTCCCTGCGAATTATTTCAGTGTTGGAGGTATTTCCTAAAATGAAGCTCCTGCTTGAAAATTCGATAGTGCAAACATTGGGGATTAAAATGTCTTCTCTACATCACTGCGCCACTCTTCCTTATAATTTTCATTTAATCTGGCGCTAACTAAACTTTTGCTTCTGCTAGAGTGAGATTTGATGCTTGATTGTACCAACTTTCCGTGAAACCTAGGTTGTCAAATATCTAGATTTTTAAAATATTTTGGGGCGTTATTTTCCGATATTTGTAATCGAATCAGGTCGTTTTTTACATAGGGTAACGTTGTGTCTTGGGGTTTGCATTTATTAGGATTTCGGGGTGTCATTTTCCGATATTTGTAATCGATTTAGGTCAGTTTCACATAGGATAACGTTGTCTCTTGGCCTCGGGGTGTCATTTTCCGATATTTAGAATCGATTTAGGTGGTTTTCAATAGGATGGCGTTGTGTCTTGGAGTTTGTGTTGAGTTTGCATTAATTAATATTTCGGGGTGTCATTTTTCGATATTTGTAATCGATATTACGTGGTTTTCACATAGGATAGCGTTGTGTCTTGGGAATTTGTGTTGAGTTTGCTTTAATTAGTATTTGACCTTCAAAGTAATCATTAATCATTCTGTTCTACATTTTCCACATTTTAAAAGCAAAATAGAATCTACGTGACATCTATTTGGTCAAAAAATTTCTTAATATTTCAATACAAAATGATTTTCCGCGTTTTAGTTGACTGTTGAGATGAGATGCTTGAAGAACTGAAGTAAACGTGACGTTAGTCATTCGTTGATAGGATGGATTTACTTGATCGATATCTGTTTCGAGACGACTAAGTGGCCTACAAAGAGCCAGGTCCAGGTGCTGTAATTCTCCCTAATTTTCACCGCTAACGGTTTGTATTAGTTTGCATTAAAATATTAGTAATGTGCGTTAGTTTGCATTAACTAGTAGTTTGTATTGAGTTTGCATTAGTTTGCATCAGTTTGCCCCAGTTTCCATTGGTCTGCGTCAATTAGTAGGACGGGGCATTCGGCTGTACAATGTTGTTTGTGAATATGGACAGGGAGGTATCACCTCTCTGTCCATATTGAAAAAAAACAAACAAACAAACCCACACTTTTATTAGATTTTTTTTTAATGAACAAACAAGTCAGATATCACTGTCTTGTGAGGCAATGACAATGTCCTCGTCACATATTACTAATTGTGCTTGAGACGGTCATTGCAGTTTTGGAAAATGCAATAAACTTCGATAGTCATAAGCTTTCCATTCTTTAATTTCTGGATTCAACTTCTACCAATATCTGCTTGTTTGGCCTTACTGTTCTGCCTAACAATACCACATTATTCGTAACAGATAGTTTATAGCGATGTTAGCACTCCCGAGGGCAAGCCGCCTCACATGGTAATAGTATAGATAAATCTGACTTCAGAGCACTGTAGCTTAAATGGCAGCCGTAACTGGGGGCTTCCAATGAAGAACAAGAGCACTTTCAATGGGTTATGAGATGAGTCAGGTGCGTTGCAATGTCAGTGCATGAATTATCTTTTGTCAGGCATACTTGAAGCCCCCGGTAAGAAATTACCAGAAAACAGTACCCAAACCGAATTGGTCTATACGAGTGCCTCACATACTGGCAACCGAGAATTATAGTGAGCACTGATTTCGCATGATATCAAAGAATCTATTCTCCGTATAGAATCTTTTATGACATTCGACATTGCAAGGGTTTATCTGACAGGGGGTTATACCATATACGTGCAGTTTAGGCTGAGTAATGGAAAATCTCACGGCATCGCTGATTCGTTAGCTTTTTGAACGAAGCAAATACAGTCACTTATATACTGTGGAACGATTTATTCCAAACCCTTATACACTGTAGGTTCCTAGTATAAATGGACGAATAGCAAATGGAAATAAATGGACGAGTAGCAAAATGGACAATTAAAAATGGCGTGTTTGATTCAAATGTTTATTGCAGACTCTTTATGTCCGGAAAAGTACCAAACATAGCATGCTTGTTAGGCCAAGGAGGTTTAAGAAATGGAGTAACAACAGTCTCATTCCCTTTGATCCCATGTTTCATCCCGCCACTAAGAAATATTTGAAGTATGTGCTAAACTGGAACTGCCTCACAGATAGGAAGACAATTGATTCATGTGTCATTGCACCATGACTAGTCACTCTCAAAGGAAGATATGTCTTTATGATGGTAATTACTTTTCGCTGTCCCTTCTTACAAAACAAGCGAAACATGATATATGTATAGACACGGGGATGTGCGAATAAAAATTGTTCAAAAATTGATGAAATAAAAATAAAAATTACTCGACTTTACATGACTTTACACTAATCTAGCATATGAATAAATAAAGAACTATACTTGAAAATTATACCGTTTCAGTTTCATATGTCGGAGGTGATCGGAAAGATGATAAAATCGGCTTTGTAGTGAGGGTACAGTTTCAAATATTTTCACGACAAACAGCTCAGGTTTACACTTTTGCGCATAATCCTGGATGGGACTTACTTTTATTTTATATGCTTTGTCATGAAGTGAACATTCATTCTATTTAACAAATAAACAAGCAGAATATAGCCGATATCAAGTTAGAGTTTAAAATGAATCTTCAGATTGCTCAAAAAGACGGTGGCATGGAACCCCGATCAAAGGCACAAGTGCACTTGTGGAATTCTTTTGTGCATCAATAAGAAAAATAACAGCTGTTTGAATAATTACAGCCAGTTGGAACTCCATCTCTTAAACCTCCTTGGTTAGGCATTATATATAGATTCAGGAATTCATGCATGCTGTTGGTATGTATATTAAGACTGGTAGTAGCGCAGATGCAGCTGTAAAGATTGGTCGAGATGCTTGCATCGGCGGAGAGTATGAAATTTTGTTTCTAGAAGTATTTTGGGGGCGCTGATTTGAAGAAAAAAAAAATTGCCGGATCCAAGAGACATGACCACTGGATCGGCCCCCATCCTGAATTCCAAAATCATGGCCGCCATGAAAAAACAATTAGGGCTTAAAAATTTTTGTCTTGGCTTCTAAATGACTTGTGGCAATGATATTTCATGCACAAGGGCTTTTGGACATGCTAACTTCAAATTCATGTGGCGGATGGATTTGAAATGTTTGACAAACATATAGAAAGGCAGCCATTTTGGATTTCAGTGTGCATGCCGCCTCGACGAAAAGTTAAAAATCCCTATCTTAAGTTCTATTTGACGAATGTCGCTCCGTGCAGGGAAGAATTAATGAGATCTATCGCAGGTGTTGATGATTTGCTTCGACGAAACACAGCGTTCCTGTTTAAATATGCATAGTTCCTCAATCACAGCATGGACCTGCATGATCACAGCAAACCGAACGAGCAGCAGTTCGAAACCCCTTTCAATACCTTCGGCAGCGATGTGGATAGAGAACAGGACACGTGAACAAAAATCAGTTTAAAAAATTTAGGCATACTTCGGATTGTTAACTGTAACATGATACTTAAATATACACATAAATCGGGTCATGCTTTAGCCAATTACATTTCATAGCAGAAAGATTTCACATTCAAGTTCTAAACTTCCCAAACGAAGCCATTTTGTGCGCAAGGTAGTTGATCGATTTTTTTATGAAGAAAAACTGAAGGGATTTGTTCCCTGCCATATTACCCCCAAGTCCCACACAGGATTTCCAAATTTCTTTTGAACGGAGGTCTCCATGATATATTCAAACTCTGTAAAAGAGCGGCCTAGAGCACAGTCAAAGACAGTGGAATGTCTGTAAGCATTCAAGAATTGTCATGCAATGAATCTACGAAAAAATTGCACAAAGTGCGAAGAGATTTCGCTCCTTCTGTAAAGGCATATCGAGATAACGAATGCCCAAACGAATTAAAAAAATGGAGATGCGTTCGGATCCGTTGCTAATGCTTAAGAATGGTTCATAACAATAAACCAAGTTTGACGTTTTTTATTTCCAGTAGCTAGTTTCGCAGAGATAAGCTGGAGCAGGTGTTTATTTTTTTTTTTTTTGACATGTTCAAAATAAAAGTCAGCTCCGGCGTATCTCTGCGAATCCCTGTACAGCAGAGCAACAGCCCCGAGCTTTACATGCATTATTTGCATGATATTCGACGGTCGAAAGGCTTCATTTGAATAAAAGAAACGTTACCCGCTTTGGCAAATTACTCATTACTTTACGAGCCGGGATTACCCGTCATTGACAGTAGCATGGGGGCGTCAGAGGAGAAGAAACGAGAATCTTTTCTTTTGCCCATGCTCCATGAAGTTATGCACTCTACCGCAGGTGTTCATAAATTGCTTTCACCTAAGACAGCACTTCTGTTAAAGTATGCATCATTCCTAAAATACAACATCCTAGCCAGTAGCAATGCGCTGCCCCTCGATAATAATTTCAGCAGCAATTGTACAATGTGCAAAGAATATAAATCTATATAGGACACACGAAGGAATGTAGTAAAATATGTACTTCTTTAACTGTAAAATTCGACTAAACAGGCAGAAACACACAATTGCCAAATACTAAATTCGAAAGATTTGATAATTGAGTGTTAAAACCGGCAAACAATATTGTGCACTAAATATACGCAAGATTGTTAAATATTACCTTTTTTATGAGATATTAATATTCAGTCCGGAGGTATTAATAACAAGGAGATTTGAAGAAGAAAAAAAAAATTATTTCACACACGATGACCACCAAGTTGCATACAAGATTTCAAAATTTCCTCTGAAATACAGTTCAAAATTCCTTAAATCAAGAACCTCTTCTTTGGTCTCCATATCCAAACACTATGGAAGAGCGGCGTGGAGCATGGAACATCAAAGCCAGTGAAATGCTAAGGGTAAGCGTTAGGGTTTGTCTTGCTATAGAACCCATATGCTATTCGCACAAATTGCGAAGAGACTCCACTCCTTCTCCAACACTTTTTTTTTTTTTTTGGGGGGGGGGGGGGAGGGGGTATAGTAGTGGAGAGCATTAGCTGTTATTTTAGACGCGATCGCCATAACAGAGTGGCGTTTTGATTACGAAAGTGTTGTATACAGTACATAAATGTACCTCTATTTTCTCAGCCCCCCTGACATTCACAACGCTCCCAAATACAGGAACTACTTGATTAACAAAAGACATTGGAATGCATCTTCACAGTATAGTGGACATACACTTGGGTGTTTAACTGCAATGTCTTTTGAACATGGAAGCATGACAGTTAGGCTAGGGAAAGCTGCATTCCAATTTCTTTCATTAATCATTAGTACCTAAGGCTGCGTTCACATAGAAGTATTCGGTATTCGGTATTCGCTATTCGCTATTCGGTATTCGGTATTCGGGCAACGAATACACCGCCACCCGCACCGTCAACTCACCATCCCATACAGTGAGGATTTCTTCCTCCTACATCCCAGCAAATCTTATTAACAATTTCTAAACTGCATCAAAATGTCAGTCTACATGCTTAGATTTGCTAAAGGGCAAATCCAGACCAAAAGTGTCATTATTTCATAAACGAGAGACGGTATACGCTGCAAGAAAATCGAACAAGCTCGATTCCCACTTTGCTATACTTTTCGCAGCTATTCGTACTTTCGAATAGTGCCCTCCTATGTGAACCGGTGTGAGGAAATCCTATCGTTCGATTCAAGCTATTCGCGTGCCCTCGAAAAACGAGCCCGAATACCCGAATAGTATACTTCTATGTGAACGCAGCCTAATTGACTGACTAAGGCCACTAGTAGGATCTTGGTTTTGAAGTGGGGTTTTTTTTTATGGGCGTATAAGAAAAATAATAGAAGACTATTATGAAACATATGACATGTATTTAGACATTCATTTGGTCATTGCACATGCCGTCGAGGGTATCATGAATCAACGCAAAGTCCATGCATTTGCATTATAGGCCCTATAGTTCATTTACGGGAAAATCGAGTCTTTGTTCAACATGACTTTTGATAAGTAAAATAATGACATCAACCAAACACGTTAACGATGTATGTTTTTTAAATTATGGAAAATTTGGAAATCAGGGCTTTTTTTCATGATTTCCCAGCAAAGTCATAATGAACAACCATAGACAAATCAGATGAGATGATGAATCCGTAAAAGCTCATATTCCTCTACTGCATAAATGTTCGCTGTTTTTATTTCTTTGTTGATATGAATAGACATGTAATGTATTAAGACATCATGCATGCTTATGATTCACAAAAGTTGCAAAGCTTGCCGGAGGCTGGCCCTACCATGGACCTAATATGCATGGACTGTTCACTGCAGTCTTTCTTTGATGTATATGATCGTCGCCGACACCTGATTATGTGCATCTTAATGAGTACATTTTGTTTCTAGAGGTATTTTGGGGGCGCTGATTTAAAAAAATGCAGGATCAAAGACACATGTCCACTGGGTCGACCGCCATCCTGAATTCCAAGATCATGGCCGCCATGAAGAAACAATTAGGGCTTAAAGATTCTTGTCTTGGCTTCTAAATGACTTGTGGCATTAATATTTCGTACACAAGGGCTTTTGGACATGCTAAATTCAAATTCATGTGACGGATGGATTTGAATGTCTGACAAACATATCAAATGGCCTCCATTTTGAATTTCAGTATGCCGCCTCGACCAAAAAGTTGAAAAATCCCTATCTTAAGTTCTAAATGACGAATGTCGCTGAAATTGATGCACATAAATATTATAACACGCTTGGTTAGGAAATGGAATAATGTGATCTGTCTGACGAACGGTTTGCCCGCCATTTTGAATTCCAATATGGCTGCTAAGACCAGTATTACGACTAATTACATAAAAAATATAATGGGAGCTGGGGGGCGGGCGGACTGCTGATTCAATTTGCATTGGTGAAGAAAAGGATTTCGTCATGAGGGCAGGGAGTAGGTCTACACATCTTGCTCCTTTGGTTATGTCTACAGAAGTTGGTCTCAAAGGCAACAGGCGCCGATAATTGCTTGAGTAATCATAGAATTCAATTTCTCACAGTTTGCAGGATTCATGACAGGCCCCATGTAAAGCACAAGCTGTTTTGATTGCGTAATATAGTGAATGAAATCTGCTGAATTTCTGGCTGTTAGCACTGGAGACGACAAGGAATTTGTCTTGAAGGAAGAGGCTTGTTTGCTTGTTTTCCTCCTTTGTAATGCTCACCGTTGCTTGCCTCACATAGCAACAGGCAGTCAGAGTTTGCATGCATTTAAATAAAATTCAGCTTTTGAAAGCATTCACTTAACTAGAAAATGTTATCTGCACTCAGTTTGGTGGCGCAGGCAGGTGGTTACTAGAAAAGAAGTGACATCTCTTCGCGATTTTGCAAAATTATGCGTAGGCCCTATATGACTTGTGTAGGATGACAATTGAAAAAGTAGCATTTTTCTGGCTTTGGTGTTTCATGTTCCAAGCCACTCTATAACGCCTCCCTGTTTTCCTTCAGGTAGGCTGTCGGCGGTTATGATGGGATCCAAGTAGGAAAGCATGTTTAAAATATTATTGTAACGCTTTTGACAGAAACCGTAATAAACGGGTGATGAATGTCCATGGTCAAAGCAATTCAGTATAAAACCTGCGATAGAGCGTGTAACATCTGAGCGATACGGAGCAATCTGGGGGTATAAAAAAGAAAGGATAGATTGTTTAAATAACACCTCTCAGACGGACGTCGTGATAGGCATCTTTCAAGAACGGCCGATTTCGATCGCACCAATGAAGACACGGGGAATTGTCTATAGTATATAGGGCACCCAGAGGACATCTTGTTCCTTCTGTATTGTTCATAGTGCCTTGCCTCACATAGTAGTCCATGGGCCAGGCCAGATATTGGTACCATCTGAGGTGGCAATACCTTTTTGGTGTCATTTTGTTTGTCGGGCATAGATATGCTTATCAAGCTATGATAGCATTTCCACATGAGTAGCTTAGTCATAGTAAATTGGTTCCTCTGATGTAATGACAAACTATCGACCAATATCAGTGTTATCTGTTTTTTCCAAGGTTTTTGAAAAATGTATTTCCAATAGGCTTGTTGAATTTCTTACGAAGTGCAATATCATTAAGAAAAATCAGTATGGATTTAGACCGGGGCACTCCACATCTTCTGCTTTGATTGATTTTATTCATAAGGTGATCTGTGCAATAGATAGCGGGAAAATTTTATTTGGCTTATTTTTAGATCTCAGTAAAGCATTTGATACACTTGATCATAATATTCTTTTAGCTAAATTAAGTGCGTATGGATTTCGTGGAGTCACTTTAAAACTTTTGAAAAGTTATTTGAGCAATCGTAAACAGTTTGTGTCCATTGATAATAATATATCAGATTACAAAAACATAAGATGTGGAGTGCCCCAGGGATCGATCCTCGGGCCTATTTTATTTCTTTTGTATATAAATGATTTACCCAATGTTTCTAATATTCTACAATGTATTTTATTTGCAGACGATACAAGTATATTTCTGTCTCATGATAATATTGATTCTCTGCAAGAGGTTTTTAATAAGGAATTGCAATATATTACAAATTGGCTGCGAGTGAACAAATTATTAATCAATATATCAAAAACTAATATTATGATATTTACAAAGAAAAAATGTAACACTGACAATGTATTTATTAACATGTGTGGTTGTCAAATTATGCAGACGTCTTCAGTGAAATTCCTTGGAGTTCATGTAGATAATAAATTGAATTGGTCGAATCATATTGATTTTGTTTGTAATAAATTATCAAAAAATATTAGTGTAATGTATAAACTTAGTTTTCTCCCAAAGTCTGTTTTAAAGTCAATCTATAGTGCTATAATTTTACCTCATTTGTATTATGGAATAACTGTTTGGGGCAATGCTCACGAATGTTACATTCAAAGACTTTTAGTGCTTCAAAAACGTGCAATACGAATCATTTCCCATGCCACTTTTCTTGCCCATACCCAGCCACTTTTTTTATCCCTGAAGATATTGCAGTTGAATGATATGTACAAATATCAAACTGGCATTTTTATGTATTTGTGTAAAAATCGTTTATTACCAAAGACTCTCTTAGGTTTGTTCACTTTTAATAATCAAATTAATAATTATAGCACGCGATCCGCGAATGATTTTCACCTACCTCTATCCCGTACTTCTTTCTTTCAACGATCTATCATTTACATTGGTCCTACCCTGTGGAATTCTCTCCCCTGTGCAATTCGTAATGCTAACTCTTTGAATACATTTAAATCTGGTTACAAAAAAAAAAAAACTCTCTTTTATAATTATAGCCAAACTCATTGAGGTCAAGAGTATAATCTTTTATTCTTTATGATTCAAGACATCCCGTATTTTGTTGTCATTGTGTGTTTTGTTTTGTCTTGTCTTGTCTTGTCCTGTTCCTACATTTTACTTCAATTGAACACACTATAGATACATGTAATTGAAATTGAATGAATGATTTTAGGTCAGCTAAAAATAAGGGACATTTCCTTTCTGGCTGCTACCTTCCATAGCATATCTGTTAAACCTATGTATGTATGTGTTATTGTCAATCTATTTCTGTTGTATTTTTTTCCTTTTCACTGTATTATTGATATGTTTGTAATCGTATCCGAATATTGATGTATGTATTGTTTTTTAATATGTTCCATGCTTTGGTGAAATAAAGAAACTTGAAACTTGAAATGAATTTTAAACCAATTTGGTTTCGCTGTTATATCCCTGTACTTCTGAATCGAGACCAACCGCTGTACAAAGAAGAGCACTGTCTTCTGTATGTTCACAGGTGTTCTGTTGTAAACGCGGTGCGCTTAGTCTTTATTCAAGGCAGCGAAGGGAATATCCAAGGGTTATGATGTCCACAGCGCTTAGTCTAATATTCAAGACGGCAAAGGGAATATCCAAAGCTTATGATACAGTGTATATCCCTTTATCTAAAAACAACAACAACAAAAAAAAGCAATTTCTCGTGAATTTTAGCGTCTTTTTCAATTATTTATCATTTTCCGGTGAAAACGCTACGTTGAAAACGCTAATACCACGCCAATGTCGCTTTATTTCCATCCAACAATGAAAGATTATGCAAAAACAATGTATCGGTACACTACAATACATTATAATTAATAATGTTATAAATGAACAGAGTGATTTTTGTTTAAAACTGATGTATTTGTTAAGAAGGTAGTATAAAAACAGTATAGATAATCCCTTTTATTATAGGAAATTTAAATATGATGACGGTACATTGTTCTAGATAAAGACTAAGCGCACCGCGCGACAGCTGTGGACATCATAACCCTTTGGATATTCCCTTCTCTGCCTTGAATAAAGACCAAGCGCACCGCGTTTACCACAGAACACCTGTGGACATACAGAAGGCAGTGCTCGTATTTGTATAGCGGTTGGTTTCGATTCAGAAGTATAGGGATATAAAAACGAGACCAAATTCGTTAAAAATTCATTTATTATGACTAAGCTACTCATTTGGAAATGCTATCATAGCTTGATAAGCGTATCTATGTCCGACAAACAAAATGGCACCAAAAAGGTTTTGCCACCTCGGGTGGTACCAACAACCCATTTTTCGGCTCTTGGCCCATGGACTATAGCATCAGGTGGCGGGAGTTTGCATGCATTTAGATACTTGGGTGACTTTGAGAAAGTGCTGATTTCGATAGCACTAATGAAGACACGGTATTTTTTGTCATTAGGGCAGCGAGTGATCAGGTTGCCCCTTCGTACCGTCCGTAGATAGGAGCCTGCCTCACATAGCATCAGGTGGCGGGAGTTTGCATGTATTTGAATACGATTCATGTTTTGAAAGCAAGCACATTAACGTTAACCTCCTCCAGTTTGGATCTTTTAGCACCAATGAAGACATGCACGGTATTTTGTTAATGTGGCAGGGAGTGGTCACGTTGCCCTTTTGTAATGTTAGTCGTAGCTTGCCTCACATAGCACCAGGTGGTGGGAGTTTGCATGCATTTGAATACGATTCAGGTTTTGAAAGGAATCAACTGACTAAGAATGTTAACCGTACCAAGTTTAGGTCGTGTGATAGGCTACGCCTACTTTGAGAAACTGCTGACTTTGTTGGCACCAATGAAAGCACGGCATTTTCTCGATAAGGCATCGATCGAGTGGTCAGGTTGCCTATTTTGTGATGTTCGTAGTAGTTTGCCTCACACAGCATCAGTTAGCGAGAATTCGCATGCATTCGAATATATTTCAGCTTTTGAAAGGAATCATTTGACTAAGAATGTTAACCGCACCCAGTTTGGTTCGTGTGATAGGCCAGGCCTACCCTAAGAAACAGCTGATTTTGTTCGTAGCACCAATGAAGACACGGTATTTTGTCAATGGACATTTTGCCCCTTTTGTATTGTTTCTAGTATAGTCTGCCCCTCATAACATCAGTTGGCGGGAATTCGCATGCATTTGAATAAAATTAGACTTATGATTGGAATCCCTTGAGTAGGAATGTTAACCGCACCCACTTTGGGTCGCGTGACAGGATATATTGAGAAACTGCTGATTTTGTGAGTACCAATGAAAACGAGGGATTTTCTCATTTGGGCGTTGAAGAGAGTTTTTACTCCTGTCATTGGCTAGGGGGTAGAGTCAGTGAAAAGTATTAAAGGGGACAGCGTGGATAGAGACCAGCCTGTATCACCGCTGGAGGAGTCTATGCTACATGGAGGAGTCGTGCATGCTGAGGAACGAGTCATTTTTCCCTGCAGCAAGGCATCCGACATCATACCGGTGAGGAGCGGAGAGGACCGCGCGGCCGCTTCGTGGACATCATCTCTCTCAGGAGTTGGGCAGCTGTCTAAGTAAAACACATTTAGCACTCTGTCTTTATCTATCTATTTGCTTCACGAAATATCTCTATAGACTATATAGATCTATGGTCTTAGTGAGGAAAAAAAACTACACACAATGTGTGCATCCAATGCTGTTTTTTTTATGTTTACAAATTATGTTATGTAACATTGTTTGTGTGGAAACTGTATTAACTGGTTACTTATACTTTTTATACCTGTCGTATCAAAGGTGAATGCTAGTCGACAAGCCCACCAGCCTTTATGGGGGACGTGCAGCCAGTGAGACCAATCCAAGCTCGGACACCTGCTGGACCGATCGACACTGAGCCATCCCCGGCAGCAGACACCAGTCCACCTGTACCCGCCACGATTGGGCCATTAGTAGTTTAGTCTGTGTGTTTTAAATCTATGCTTGCAAAATGATATTGTTTCACCTGTGTTACAGTATAGGGCGTGTCCAATATGCCACTTTATCTCTTTTATCTCTTGTACAGGTTCCGTAACCATTTATAGAATCTAGCAGTTAGCTCAAGTGGACATCGTTATTTAGCAGAATACGGTGATAATGTATTGGTTGTAAGCTCTCATTGCCTTTGGTTTTTGAATTCCATATTTGGGACAGAAATTATAGAAAATTGCTATGCTACTACATGCCATGTGCCACCGTATCATCTAAATTTATATCCTCGACTTCCCTTTGGTTTTCTTTTTATTTGAAAAAGTAAAACTAAAAAAACGTGTTAAGTAATACCGATTCTAATCAGTGTAGTGAGATGTAGATTGCGGAAAAGTTTGATATCATGTTTTTATGTCTATAGTTAATAATACTTCTACAGGTTACTTGTCCAGTCTACGACCCAGAATGCCGAGCATCCCATTGCCTTAGTGGGGTATACAACCAACGAGACTAATCCACGCTCAAACAACCCATTACTAGAGCTGACCATAGAGCCATCTTCGACGGCCGGGGCCTCCCCTCCCGCACTTCACATTGGTCAGCACGGTGGGGACGACTTTTACGATCCCGGGTAATGCATCTAAAGTTTTTAGTAAGTGACTTGGCTGTCTTTTTGGGGACTAGCTGTTTCTTTGCTTCATCCCAGATAACTTTATTCCTTTATGATAGAATCTGAATGATCTTAGAAGGCAAATGACTTCGAACCAAGTTTCGCTTTTAATTGTAATTTTATACTTTCGGGTGGAACTGCTGTTAAAACCATTTGTACATCAAGTAAGATAAATTAGATAAACAAATAGCTGGCGACGTGCTTTGTGATGCATGTCCTATAACGGTATTCACCACTGCCTCGAGACATTTAGCTGAATAACATGACTTGCCCTCTAATAACGACAGCTTCATCTTACGACTCGAAAGTCGCTCAAAGACCTGCTCAAGCATCAAATCTTTAGTGGAAATGCAGATTGCTTCATGCACGTCTTGTAGATATCTTGTACAGTTGATTGCAATAAAGATGAAATAACGTTACGAAATAAATTTAAAAGAATATTTTCAGAACTTGTTTGTCTTATTTTCAGAGTGCCCAGATTGAAATGTGACATCCATCTCATTTTGTTTGCAGAGTATATAAGATGAAATGTCAAAAGTGCAGAGTGTGCAGACCCCAGGGGGTGTGTTGTCACAGTGCCTATCCAGTCAGCACTGACAGCACACCCCCTGGGGTCTGTACACTCTGCACTTTTGACATATTTATCTTATATACTCTGGCATACAAAATGAAATGGAAAATAAAAATCATTTATTTAGGTTTCTAATTTCGGGAGTGCTGTGAAGGTGTGAAATGTGACATCCACTTAATTTTGTATACATCACAGTATACAAAATGATTTTAAAACAAAGTGTGTGTTGGTGTGACTGCGTGGCGTGTCCCATATCACGTAGTAAACAAGACTATACAAAAAGATATAGAAAACTAATTTCTTAAAAGACACAAAGACTCGACCGGACAACATCATATATCATGTGCCACATCCAGGGGGTGGAGGAGTTTAAACAAGATACACTCTTGTTTACAACCCATCCACTAAGTGTAGCACATTCTTTGATACTGGGTCATGTCAGGGCAAGTGTTTGTGTCTTTTAAGAAATTAATATTTTCTATATCATTTTGTACACAGACCAGACCCAGGGGGTGGGGGTTCAGAGGAAGAGTACACAGACCCAGGGGGTGGGGGTTCAGAGGAAGAGTACACAGACCCAGGGGGTGGGGGTTCAGAGGAAGAGTACACAGACCCAGGGGGTGGGGGTTCAGAGGAAGAGTACACAGACCCAGGGGGTGGGGGTTCAGAGGAAGAGTACACAGACCCAGGGGGTGGGGGTTCAGAGGAAGAGTACACAGACCCAGGGGGTGGGGGTTCAGAGGAAGAGTACACAGACCCAGGGGGTGGGGGTTCAGAGGAAGAGTACACAGACCCAGGGGGTGGGGGTTCAGAGGAAGAGTACACAGACCCAGGGGGTGGGGGTTCAGAGGAAGAGTACACAGACCCAGGGGGTGGGGGTTCAGAGGAAGAGTACACAGACCCAGGGGGTGGGGGTTCAGAGGAAGAGTACACAGACCCAGGGGGTGGGGGTTCAGAGGAAGAGTACACAGACCCAGGGGGTGGGGGTTCAGAGGAAGAGTACACAGACCCAGGGGGTGGGGGTTCAGAGGAAGAGTACACAGACCCAGGGGGTGGGGGTTCAGAGGAAGAGTACACAGACCCAGGGGGTGGGGGTTCAGAGGAAGAGTACACAGACCCAGGGGGTGGGGGTTCAGAGGAAGAGTACACAGACCCAGGGGGTGGGGGTTCAGAGGAAGAGTACACAGACCCAGGGGGTGGGGGTTCAGAGGAAGAGTACACAGACCCAGGGGGTGGGGGTTCAGAGGAAGAGTACACAGACCCAGGGGGTGGGGGTTCAGAGGAAGAGTACACAGACCCAGGGGGTGGGGGTTCAGAGGAAGAGTACACAGACCCAGGGGGTGGGGGTTCAGAGGAAGAGTACACAGACCCAGGGGGTGGGGGTTCAGAGGAAGAGTACACAGACCCAGGGGGTGGGGGTTCAGAGGAAGAGTACACAGACCCAGGGGGTGGGGGTTCAGAGGAAGAGTACACAGACCCAGGGGGTGGGGGTTCAGAGGAAGAGTACACAGACCCAGGGGGTGGGGGTTCAGAGGAAGAGTACACAGACCCAGGGGGTGGGGGTTCAGAGGAAGAGTACACAGACCCAGGGGGTGGGGGTTCAGAGGAAGAGTACACAGACCCAGGGGGTGGGGGTTCAGAGGAAGAGTACACAGACCCAGGGGGTGGGGGTTCAGAGGAAGAGTACACAGACCCAGGGGGTGGGGGTTCAGAGGAAGAGTACACAGACCCAGGGGGTGGGGGTTCAGAGGAAGAGTACACAGACCCAGGGGGTGGGGGTTCAGAGGAAGAGTACACAGACCCAGGGGGTGGGGGTTCAGAGGAAGAGTACACAGACCCAGGGGGTGGGGGTTCAGAGGAAGAGTACACAGACCCAGGGGGTGGGGGTTCAGAGGAAGAGTACACAGACCCAGGGGGTGGGGGTTCAGAGGAAGAGTACACAGACCCAGGGGGTGGGGGTTCAGAGGAAGAGTACACAGACCCAGGGGGTGGGGGTTCAGAGGAAGAGTACACAGACCCAGGGGGTGGGGGTTCAGAGGAAGAGTACACAGACCCAGGGGGTGGGGGTTCAGAGGAAGAGTACACAGACCCAGGGGGTGGGGGTTCAGAGGAAGAGTACACAGACCCAGGGGGTGGGGGTTCAGAGGAAGAGTACACAGACCCAGGGGGTGGGGGTTCAGAGGAAGAGTACACAGACCCAGGGGGTGGGGGTTCAGAGGAAGAGTACACAGACCCAGGGGGTGGGGGTTCAGAGGAAGAGTACACAGACCCAGGGGGTGGGGGTTCAGAGGAAGAGTACACAGACCCAGGGGGTGGGGGTTCAGAGGAAGAGTACACAGACCCAGGGGGTGGGGGTTCAGAGGAAGAGTACACAGACCCAGGGGGTGGGGGTTCAGAGGAAGAGTACACAGACCCAGGGGGTGGGGGTTCAGAGGAAGAGTACACAGACCCAGGGGGTGGGGGTTCAGAGGAAGAGTACACAGACCCAGGGGGTGGGGGTTCAGAGGAAGAGTACACAGACCCAGGGGGTGGGGGTTCAGAGGAAGAGTACACAGACCCAGGGGGTGGGGGTTCAGAGGAAGAGTACACAGACCCAGGGGGTGGGGGTTCAGAGGAAGAGTACACAGACCCAGGGGGTGGGGGTTCAGAGGAAGAGTACACAGACCCAGGGGGTGGGGGTTCAGAGGAAGAGTACACAGACCCAGGGGGTGGGGGTTCAGAGGAAGAGTACACAGACCCAGGGGGTGGGGGTTCAGAGGAAGAGTACACAGACCCAGGGGGTGGGGGTTCAGAGGAAGAGTACACAGACCCAGGGGGTGGGGGTTCAGAGGAAGAGTACACAGACCCAGGGGGTGGGGGTTCAGAGGAAGAGTACACAGACCCAGGGGGTGGGGGTTCAGAGGAAGAGTACACAGACCCAGGGGGTGGGGGTTCAGAGGAAGAGTACACAGACCCAGGGGGTGGGGGTTCAGAGGAAGAGTACACAGACCCAGGGGGTGGGGGTTCAGAGGAAGAGTACACAGACCCAGGGGGTGGGGGTTCAGAGGAAGAGTACACAGACCCAGGGGGTGGGGGTTCAGAGGAAGAGTACACAGACCCAGGGGGTGGGGGTTCAGAGGAAGAGTACACAGACCCAGGGGGTGGGGGTTCAGAGGAAGAGTACACAGACCCAGGGGGTGGGGGTTCAGAGGAAGAGTACACAGACCCAGGGGGTGGGGGTTCAGAGGAAGAGTACACAGACCCAGGGGGTGGGGGTTCAGAGGAAGAGTACACAGACCCAGGGGGTGGGGGTTCAGAGGAAGAGTACACAGACCCAGGGGGTGGGGGTTCAGAGGAAGAGTACACAGACCCAGGGGGTGGGGGTTCAGAGGAAGAGTACACAGACCCAGGGGGTGGGGGTTCAGAGGAAGAGTACACAGACCCAGGGGGTGGGGGTTCAGAGGAAGAGTACACAGACCCAGGGGGTGGGGGTTCAGAGGAAGAGTACACAGACCCAGGGGGTGGGGGTTCAGAGGAAGAGTACACAGACCCAGGGGGTGGGGGTTCAGAGGAAGAGTACACAGACCCAGGGGGTGGGGGTTCAGAGGAAGAGTACACAGACCCAGGGGGTGGGGGTTCAGAGGAAGAGTACACAGACCCAGGGGGTGGGGGTTCAGAGGAAGAGTACACAGACCCAGGGGGTGGGGGTTCAGAGGAAGAGTACACAGACCCAGGGGGTGGGGGTTCAGAGGAAGAGTACACAGACCCAGGGGGTGGGGGTTCAGAGGAAGAGTACACAGACCCAGGGGGTGGGGGTTCAGAGGAAGAGTACACAGACCCAGGGTGGGTGGGGGTTCAGAGGAAGAGGTACACAGACCAGGGGGTGGGGGTTCAGAGGAAGAGTACACAGACCCAGGGGGTGGGGGTTCAGAGGAAGAAGTACACAGACCAGGGGAGTCGGGGTTCAGAGGAAGAGTACACAGACCCAGGGGGTGGGGGTTCAGAGGAAGAGTACCAACCCGCAGACCCAGGGGTGGGGTTCAGAGGAAGAG